>NW_015440207.1:9531-16185 GCF_001577835.2 Coturnix japonica | reverse complement strand
ATGGGGTGGGGGGCTGCACTATGGACAAGGAGTGGGGGGCACATCAAATAGAGGGGGGGCACAGCTAATAGGGGCACATCAAATAGAGGGGGGGCACAGCTAATAGGGGCACATCAAATAGAGGGGGGGCACAGCTAATAGGGGCACATCAAATAGAGGGGGCCACAGCTAATAGGGGCACATCAAATAGAGGGGGGGCACAGCTAATAGGGGCACATCTGGGGGGCACAGACATGGGGGGGATCCACATTGAATATGTGGGGAGGGGGGGCCACAGACAGCGGGGGGGGCCACAGGCAATAGAGGGGCATACATGGAATTGGGGGTGGGGGGGGGCACATATAGGGGTCCATACTGAGGAGCTGGGGGCTCCCACACTTATGGGGTGGCTATGGACCAATGGGGGGAGTCCCTGCATTTATGGGGGGGGTTAATTTGGGGGTGCCCCCCCCATTTTCCCCCCTCCCTTTAGGCTCAAAGACACGGAAGATCCCATACCCCACCCGGAATCCCTTCACGTGGCTCTTCTTGCTGGTATCCTGTCCCAACTATACTTATGAGGTTGGGGAACGTGCCCAGATATTGGGGGGGGGGCTCCCTTAAATGTGGGGGCACCCCCTATTTGGGAGATGGGGGGGGGTGGTGGTTCTGGGGGAGTCTTTAAATTGGGGGGGGGGGGGTCTCCCATGTGGGAGGGGGCGCCCACATTTGGGGAGGGAGCTGTGGTTTTTGGGGGGGGACCCGAGTTTTGAGGGGGGCACCCCAGTTTTGGGGGTGGGGTGGGGGGAGAAGAGCTTAATTTGGGGTGGGGGCAGAAGAGCTTAAGTTTGGGGTGTGGGGGGGAAGAGCTTAAGTTTGAGGGGGGAGCCGTGGGTTTCTTATTTGGGGGGGGGACACACACACTCATTTTGGGGCAGACCCAAAATGGGTAATGGAGGGGGGTGAAGAGGGTCCTGGAGTGGGTGGGGTCCCCCATTGTTGTTGTGCTGCTACCCCCCCCCCCCATTTTTACCCCCCTTCTCCCCCCAGGTTGGCTCTTGGATTGGGTTCACCATCATGACGCAGTGTCTACCCGGTGAGCTGGGCCCTAATCCCCCCCCATAACCTCCTTCCCACCCCTGTGACCCCATCCCATCCCATCCCATCCCATCCCATCCCCCTGTCCCCCCATTGCCCCCATATCACTAACCCCACCCCCCCTTACAGTGGCGCTGTTCTCGCTCGTGGGCTTCGTGCAGATGGCCATCTGGGCTCAGGGGAAGCACCGCAGTTACCTGCGCGAGTTCCGCGATTACCCCCCGCTGCGCTCCCCCATCGTCCCCTTCCTGCTCTGAGGGGACGCCGCCCCCACCCCCCCCCACCACAGGGGGCACCCGAATGGTGGGGTGGGGGGCTGGGTGATGGGGGGCACCCGGGTGATAAAGGATACCCAGATAATGGGGACATGGGGACGGGTGGGCTCCCACATTGGGGATGTTTGGGTGCCAAAGGACACCGAGGTGAGAAGAGACACCCAAGTGACAAGGGATGTCGGGGTGACTGGGGACACCTGGGTGACAAGGGACATTGGGGTGACTGGAGACATCACCTGGGTGACAGGGGACACTTGGGTGACCAAGGACAGCGGGGTGATAGAGGACACCTGGGTGACAGGGGACATTGGGGTGACAGGGGACATTGGGGTGACAAAAGCCCCCCAGGGTGACAGGGTGACACACAGAGGACCCCGCGCTGTGGTGGTGGATGGGGTCACGGTGTCACATCCCACATGGTCACCCACGTGTGACCGTCACCAATGGGGCTGGGTTCCATTCATTGATGGGGCTGGGTTCCATTCATTGATGTTCCCATTGGGTTCCATTCATGGATGGTCCCATTGGGTTCCATTCATTGATGGTCCCATTGGGTTCCATTCATTGATGGTCCCATTGGGTTCCATTCATTGATAGGGTTGGGTTCCATTCATTGATGGTCCCATTGGGTTCCATTAATGGATGGTCCTATTGGGTTCCATTCATGGATGGTCCCATTGGGTTCCATTCATTGATGGTCCCATTGGGTTCCATTCATTGATGGTCCCGTTGGGTTCCATTCATTGGTGGTCCCGTTGGGTTCCATTCATTGATGGTCCCATTGGGTTCCATTCATTGATGTTCCCATTGGGTTCCATTCATTGATGGTCCCATTGGGTTCCATTCATTGATGTTCCCATTGGGTTCCGTTCATTGATGGTCCCATTGGGTTCCATTCATTGATGTGCCCATTGGGTTCCATTCATTGATGGTCCCGTTGGGTTCCATTCATTGATGGGGCTGGGTTCCATTCATTGATGTTCCCATTGGGTTCCATTCATGGATGTTCCCATTGGGTTCCATTCATTGATGGTCCCATTGGGTTCCATGTCATTGACGTTCCCATTGGGTTCCATTCATTGATGGGGTTGGGTTCCATGTCATTGATGGTCCCATTGGGTTCTATGGGGTCAGTTATGGGGTCTGACCCCTTAAAGTGACACGTCCCTGTCCGATGGGGTCACACATCACCCCTGTGTGGCCTCATATTGTCCCTATGGGGGCTGGGAATGACCACGTCCCCCCCGTGTGACCCCCACAAATACAAGACCCCCATGTACATGTGTGTGTGTGTGTTCCATTGTCCCCAGTGCCCCACACTGACTCCCTTCTGGCCCCATAGGAACCCCCAGACCCCCATAGGGACGCCTCAGACCCACACATACCCACCTCAGCCCTATAGAGACCCACATGGATGCCCCAGGCCCCATAGGGATCCCCCAGACCCACATACAGACCCCTCAGACCCACCTCAGCCCCACAGAGACCTCCCAGGACCCACAGTGACTCCATTCTGCCCCATAGAGACCCCCCAGGACCCACAGTGACAAAGGGACCCACAGTGACTCCATTCTGCCCCATAGAGACCCCCCAGGATCCACAGTGAGTCCATTCTGCCCCATAGAAACCCCCAGACCCCCATAGGGACGCCTCAGACCCACCCGGACTCCCCTCAGCCCCACTGAGACCCACATGGATCCCCCAGGCCCCATAGGGACCCACACGTACATGTGTGTGTGTGTTTTTCATTGTCCCCAATGACACGGGGGCCACGTTTGGAGCTTTATTCCATACCCAGCGTCAACCACAGGGTGGGGGTCCCATGGGGGGGGGCGATGTGTGGGGGTCCAAAGGGTGGGGTCCCCATGGGTGGGGGTCCGATGGGGGGGTCCCTGTGGGTGGGGGTCCGATGGGGGGGTCCCCATGGGGGGGGTCCCGTGGTGTCACAGAGCAGCCATGGCCGCCTCCCGCTCCTGGATCCGTTTCTGCCGCTGCAGCAGCCGCCGCTCGCGCTCAAACTCCTTCATGCGCATCACGTAACTGCGGGCGGGACCCACAGACACATGGCCCCATATCCCCATGGCCCCATATCCCCATGGCCCCATATCCCCATATCCCCATGGCCCCCTATCCCCATGGCCCCATGTCCCCATACCCCCATGGCCCCATACCCCCATGGCCCCATATCCCCATGGCCCCATATCCCCATGAGCCCCAATCCATGGCCCCATTTCCCATGGCCCCCATATTCCCCATATCCCAGGCCCATCCCTACGCATGTCCCCATACCCCCCATGGCCCATACTGGGCCTTACCCCAATGGCCATATCAGGCCCATAGCCCCATTGGCCCCATATCCATACCCATGGCCCATACCCCGCCCACCTGGCCGCCCATCCTGGCCTACTGGCTCTGGTTTCTGTGTCCCCCCCCCAAATCCCCTCTCCACTAGTCCTCATATACATAAGTCCATTTGCCCATTCCCTCTATGCGCCCATATATGTCACATCGTCCACTTGTCACATATCTCCCCGTCCCCCTCAATATCCCACATCCCCCATACCTTATGGCCTCCCCCTCTATATTCCCAACCCCCCCTACCCCCCCATTATTTCCCCTATACCCCCTATTCCCCCCACGTTTCCCCGCACCCCCATTACCCGCCCCTATAACCCCCGTATACCTGCCACCCCCTCCATAATCCCCGCCTTACATCCCCCATATCCCCCCTATATCCCCCACTTCCCCCCATATCACCCCTATATGGCCCCACCCGCCCATACCCCATCCTCTCCTGCACCCCCCGCCTCCCCCATGTAACCCCCCCTACCACTGTCTACCCCCCTCACTCCCCTATTTCCCCCCCATATTATCCCTATATCCCCAATCCTATATTCATCCACCCCTATACGCCCCCAACCATCCATGTCCCCCCTGCCCATATCCTCCATATCCCCCATCCCCTGCCCATATCCCCATTGTCCCCCCTGACCTATATCTCCCCCATATTCCCCCACCCATCCCATACCCCCCCCATACCCCCTCCATATGCCCCCCCCATTTTATCCCCACTAACCCCATTGTCCACATACACCTCCCCACCCTCTTCTTATTCCCCCACCTCCATATACCCCCATAACCCTTCCCTATACCCCCTATACCCCCCATAACCACCTAATATTCCCTCCATATCCCCCCTATAACCACCGATGGCCCCCCTAATATCCCCTCACCTCCCACGCTACCCACCCCCCCAGTCCCCCACACACCCCTATTGCCCCCCAACCCCCCATACCCCCCATCCCCTACCCCATATCGCCCATAAACCACCTATATCCCACCATAACCACCAATATTTCCCCCAATATTCCCCCTGCCCCCTCTCACTCCTGGTTGCTGACACTCATCCCATGATGCCGCAGCTGCTGCCCAGTGGCCACAGTGCAGGGAATGCAGGAATTCCCCATATCCCCTATATCCCCCTATAAAACCCCCCCATATCCCCTATAACCCCATATCTCCCTATTCCCCCTATTTACCCCCCATATCCCCCTATAACCCCATTATACCCCCTAAACCCCCATATCCCCCCCTATAACCCCCATATCTCCCCCATATCCCCCCTATAACCCCCATATCCCACCTATAACCCCCATATCTCCCCTATAACCCCCATATCCCCTAAACCCCCCATATCTCCCCATTTAACCCCCTATAACCCCCATATCCCCCCTATAACCCCCCATAATTCTCGCCCATATCCCCCTATAAACCCATATTCCCCCTATTAACCCCATATCTCCCCCATATCCCCCCTATAACCCCCCATAATCTCCTATATACCACCCTTACCCCCCTATAACCCCATATCTCCCCCATTTCCCCCTTAATCCCCCATATCTCCCCCTATCCCCTATAACCCCCCATTCTCCCTAATACCCCCTATAACCCCCGTACCCCCCTATAAACCCCCATATCCCCCCCCATATCCCCCCATAACCCCCCTATAACCCCCCATATCCCCCTATTAACCCCCCATATCCCCCCTATAAACCCCCCTAACCCCATATCTCCCCATATTCCCATTGTCCTCACTCCTGTGCTTGACACTCATCCCAGTGGTGCCGCAGCTCCTGGCATTGCCATAGAGCAGGGAACGCGTCGCGGCGGCAGCGCATCAGGCGCAGCAGGTGGTGGGCGCAATAATCGCGCTGCGCCAACGGGACGCGGCCGGACGATAATTGCTGCGGGGTGGCCACCATGGCTGGGGGGAGAGGGACAATGGGAGTCAGTTCTGCCCCCATAGAAACCCCACAGGCCCCATAGAACCCCCATAGGCCTGATAGAAACCCCATAGGGCCCATAGAAACCCCATAGAACCCCATAGGCCCCATAGAACCCCCATAAGCCCGATAGAAACTCCATAGGGCCCATAGAACCTCATAAGGCCCATAGAACCCCCATAGGCCCCACAGAACCCCATAAGCCCCATAGAACCCCCATAGGCCCCACAGGCCCCATAGAACCTCATAGGCTCCATAGAAACCCCATAGGCCCCACAGGCCCCATAGAACCTCATAGAACCCAATAGGCTCCATAGAAACCCCATAGGCCTCATAGAACCTCATAGACCCTCATAGAACCCCATAGGCCCCATAGAAACCCTAGAAACCCCATAGACCCCATAAAACCCCACAGAAATCCCACAGAACCCCATAGAACCCCATAGGCCCCATAGAACCCCATAGGCCCCATAGAATCCCCATAGACCCCATAGAAGCCCATAGGCCCCATAGAAACCCCATAAGCCCCATAGAAACCCCATAGGCCCCACAGGCCCCACAGAACCTCATAGAAACCCATAGAACCCCACAGGCCCCATAGAAACCCCACAGGCCCCAAAGAACCCCATAGGGCCCATAGAAACCCCACAGGCCCCAAAGAACCCCATAGGGCCCATAGAAACCCCATAGAACCCCATAGGCCCCATAGAAACCCCCTCTAGGCCCCATAGAAACCCCCTCCAGGCCCCATAGAAACCCCCTCCAGGCCCCATAGGAACCCTCCAGGCCCCATAGGAACCCCATAGGCCCCATAGAAACCCCATAGGCCCCATAGAAACCCCATAGGCTCAATAGAAACCCCATAGGCCCCATAGGAATCCCCTCCAGGCCCCATAGGAACCCTCCAGGCCGCATAGGAACCCCATAGGCCCCATAGAAACCCCATAGGCCCCATAGAAACCCCATATGCCCAATAGAAACCCCATAGGCCCCATAGGAATCCCCTCCAGGCCCCATAG
>NW_015440207.1:1881-5211 GCF_001577835.2 Coturnix japonica | reverse complement strand
ATAGGCCCCATAGAAACCCCATAGGCCCCATAGAAACCCCATATGCCCAATAGAAACCCCATAGGCCCCATAGGAATCCCCTCCAGGCCCCATAGAACCCCACAGGCCCCATAGAAACCGCCCAGGCCCCATAGAAACATCAGACAACTGCTGGGGGTGGCCACCATGCCTGGGGGCAAAGGACACACAGGGAGTCCGGTCTGACCCATAGAGACACCCAGACCCACATATGGACCCACCTCAGCCCCATAGAGACCCCCCAGGACCCACAGTGACTCTGTTCCGCCCCATAGAAACCCCCCAGACCCACAAACGGACTTCTCAGCCCCACACGGACCCACCTCAGCCCCACATAGACCCACATGGATCCCCCCGGCCCCACACTGACTCCCTTCTGGCCCCATAGAAACCCCCCAGACCCACATACAGAACCCCCAGACCCACCTCAACCCCACAGAGACCCACATGGATCCCTCACGCCCCACAGGGACCCCCCAAGAACAACCCACAGTGACTCCATTCTGCCCCATAGAAACCCAAGACCCACATATGGATCTCCCAGACCCACATGGTCCACTCCTGGCCCCATAGAAACCACCCAAGGACAACCCCAGACCCCACAGTGACTCTGTTCTGGCCCCACAGAGACCCCCACAGGCCCCCATAGGAACCTCCCAGACCCACACAGACCCACCTCAGCCCCATAGAGACCCACATAAATCATCCAGGCCCCATAGGGACCCACAGAGACCCCCCAGACCCACATATGGACCTCTCAGACCCACACATTCCACTCCTGGCCCCACAGAGACCCCCATAGGCCCCATAGAAACCCCATAGAAAGCCCATAGGCCCCATAGAAACCCCCATAGAAAGCCCATAGGCCCCATAGAAACCCCACAGAAGCCCATAGAAACCCCATAGAAACCCCATAGGCCTCATAGAACCCCATAGAAACCCCACAGAAACCCCATAGAAACCCCATAGAACCCCACAGGTCCCATAGAAACCCCATAGAACCGCATAGAAACCCCATAGTCCCCATAGAAACCCCATAGAACCCCATAGAAACCCCCATAGAACCCCATAGGCCCCATAGAAACCCCATAGAAACCCCACAGAAGCCCATAGAAACCCCACAGAAGCCCATAGGCCCCATAGAAGCCCACAGGCCCCATAGAAACCCCATAGNCCCCATAGAACCCCATAGGCCCCATAGAAACCCCATAGGCCCCATAGAAACCCCATAGGCCCCATAGAAACCCCATAGAAACCCCATAGGCCCCATTGTACCCCATAGGCCCCATTGAACCCCATAGGCCCCATAGAAACCCCATAGAACCCCGTAGGCCGCACTTACTCCTCGGCTCCCGCCCGGGCAGCCCCAGGTCGGGGGGGAACGTTGGCATCGTTAAAGGATCCGGTTCCGTGTCCGCCCCCCCCGCGTAACGACGGGCCAAGTGAGCGCCCATAGCGACCCGGTCACCGGGACACAGCGCCGGAACCGGAAATGAAAGGGACCGGAAACGGAACTGAGCGATACAGGAAGCGGAAGTGAGAAATACCGGAAGCGGAAGTCTTATATGGGATGTGGGAGCGGGGAGTGAGGGTTACTTCCGGTGCAGACAGGAAGTGCTCGAGGCGTCCCCGCCTTCCTCGCGGTCACTGGGACACAACGCCGGAACCGGAAGTGAGAGATACCGGAACCGGAAGTCACCTGTGGGATGTGGGAGCTGGATGCGAGAGGTGCTTCCGGTGGAGACAGGAAGTGCTTCCTTTTCCGCTCGCGTATCATAGAGTGGGAGCGTGCAGAGCGCCGCTCTGTGTGCGGTCCTCCAATGGGATTTAAAGGGGAAGGGGGGGGAGAAAGGGGGGAACAATGGGGACAATAGGGACAGTGGGGACAATTGGGGGCAATGGGGACTATGGGGGCAGTGGGAACAGTGGGGTCAATGGGGTCAATGGGGACATTGGGGTCAGTGGCGTCTATGGGGACTTTGGGGTCAATGAGGCCAATGGGGACACTGGGGTCTATGGGGACATTGGTGTCAATGGGGCCAATGGGGGCATTGGGATCAATGGGGCTAATGGGGACATTGGGGTCTATGGGGCCAATGGGAACATTGGGGTCTATGGGGTCAATAGGGACTTTGGGGTCAGTGGGGACATTGGGGTCAATGGGGTCTATGGGGTCACTGGGGACTTTGGGGTCAATGGGGCCAATGGGGAGTTTAGGGCCAATGGGGACAGTAGGGACTATGGGGACTATGGGGTCCATGGAGGGTAGTGGGGCCAATAGGAACATTGGGGTCAATGGGGCCAATGGGGAGTTTAGGGCCAATGGGGTCAATAGGGACACTGGGGTCAATGGCGTCTATGGGGACATTGGGGTCTATGGGGCCAATGGGGGCAGTGGGGTCATTGGGGCCAATGGGGACAGTAGGGACTATGGGGACTATGGGGTCCATGGAGGGTATTGGGGTCAATGGGGCCAATGGGGACACTGGGGTCTATGGGGACATTGGGGTCAATGGGGGCAATGGGGTCATTGGGGCCAATGGGGTCTATGGGGCCCATGGAGGGTATTGGGGTCTATGGGGCCAATGGGGGCAGTGAGAACAGTGGGGACTTTGGGGTCAATGGGGCCCATGAAGGGCATTGGGGCCAATAGGGACAATGGGGACTTTGGGGTCAATGGGGACTATGAAGCCCATGAAGGGCATTGGGGTCATTGAACCAATGGGGACATTGGGGTCAATGGGGACTTTGGGGTCAGTGAGAACAGTAAAAGGACTTTGGGGTCAATGGGGCCAATGGGGGGTTTAGGGCTAATGGGGACAGTAGGGACTGTATGGACTATGGGGCCCATGGAGGGCATTGGGGTCAATGGGGCCAATGGGGGCAGTGAGAGCAGAAAGGACTTTGGGGTCAATGGGGACATTGGGGGGTTTAGGGCCAATAGGGATAGTAGGGACTATGGGGACTATGGGGCCCATGGAGGGTATTGGGGTCTATGGGGACAATGGGGACAGTGAGCACAGTAGGGACATTGGGGTCAATGGGGCCAATGGGGAGTTTAGGGCCAATGGGGACAGTATGGACTATATGGGCTATGGGGCCCATGGAGAGTATTGGGGTCTATGGGGCCAATGGGGACAGTGAGAACAGTGGGGACTTTGGGGTCTATGGGGCCAATAGTGTCTATGGGGACATTGGGGTCAATGGGGAATTTGGTGTCTATGGGGACATTGGGGTCATTGGGGCCAATGGGGCCAGTATGGACTATGTGGGCTATGGGGCCCATGGAGGGTATTGGGGTCTATGGGGCCA
>NW_015440207.1:0-1856 GCF_001577835.2 Coturnix japonica | reverse complement strand
ATGGGGACATTGGGGTCATTGGGGCCAATGGGGCCAGTAGGGACTATGTGGGCTATGGGGCCCATGGAGGGTATTGGGGTCTATGGGGCCAATGGGGTCAATGGGGCCAATGGAGCCAATAAAGACTTTGGGGTCAATGGGGCCAATGGGGGGTTTAGGGCCAATGGGGACAGTAGGGACTATGTGGGATAGGGCCCATGAAGGGCATTGGGGTCTATGGGGCCAATGGGGATATGGTGATGTGGGTTATGGGGCACAGTGGGGATACGGGGATGTGGGGACATTGGGGACATGGGATATGGGGCACAGGGGGGATATGGGACCGTTGGGGATGTGGGGATGTGGGATATGGGGACATTGGGGACATGGGATGTGGGATATGGGGCACAGTGAGGATGTGAGGATATGGGGTATGGGGCCAATGGGGATATGGGGACATTGGGGACATGGGATATGGGGCACAGTGGGGATATGGGGCTGTGGGGACATTAGGGACATGGAGATATGGGGATGTGGGCTATGGGGACAGAAGGGCCCCAAGGAAGGACTGTGTCCCCATGGCCCCACATCCCCATGTCACCTCCCCCCCCTCCCGGCCCCCCAAGTGCCACTTCCCCTTTCAGTTCCCCTTTATGGGGCCGGAGTTGGGGGGTGGGGGGAGGATGTGGGGACAATGAGGGGGGCGGACATGGGGACATGGGAACAATGGGGACAATGGACACCCTATAGCCCCATAGACACCCCATAGACACCCCATAGCCCCATAGACACCCTATAGCCCCATAGACACCCTATAGCCCCATAAACACCCCATAGACACCCCATAGCCCCATAGACACCCTATAGCCCCATAGACACCCCATAGACACCTCATAGCCCCATAGACACCCTATAGCCCCACAGATACTCCATAGCCCCATAGACACCCCATAGACACTCCATAGCCCCATAGACACCCAATAGCCCCATAGACACCCTATAGCCCCATAGACACCCCATAGCGACATAGACACCCTATAGCCCCATAGACACCCCATAGCGACATAGACACCCCATAGCCCCATAGACACCCCATAGCGACATAGACACCCCATAGCCCCATAGACACTCCATAGCCCCATAGACACCCCATAGACACCCCATATCCCTATAGACACCCCATAGACACCCCATATCCCTATAGACACCCCATAGACACCCTATAGCCCCATAGACACCCCATAGACACTCCATAGCCCCATAGACATCCCGTAGCCCCATAGACACCCTATAGCCCCATAGAGACCCCATAGCTACATAGACACCCTATAGCCCCATAGACACCCTGTAGCCCCATAGACACCCTATAGACCCATAGACACCCCATAGACACCCCATAGCCCCATAGACACCCCATAGACATCCTATAGCCCCATAGACACCCCATAGCCCCATAGACATCCTATAGCCCCATAGACACCCGATAGCCCCATAGACACCCCATAGACATCCTATAGCCCCATAGACACCCTGTAGCCCCATAGACATCCTATAGCCCCATAGACACCCCATAGCCCCATAGACACCCCATAGACAGCCTATAGCCCCATAGACACCCCATAGCCCCATAGACACCCTATAGCCCCATAGACACCCCGTAGCCCCATAGCCATGGGGCCATTGGGGCCATGGGGCAGTGCCTATGGCTGGCCCTGTGGGGTGTGGCCCCATTGGGGTGTGCTCTAAGGAGGGGGAAGTGGGGCAGGGCGGCCCTATAGGGCGTTACCAGCCCCATAGGGTGTTACCGAACCCATAGGACTCACAGCACCATGAACTGGGGACGGGCAGGTGGGGGCAGGGGGGGTCATTGGGGTCTT
>NW_015440206.1:17383-18455 GCF_001577835.2 Coturnix japonica | reverse complement strand
AGCGCTGCTCGTCCATTCGCGCCCCCTGCACTGAGCTGAGCAGGGAGAAGAATCCTTCCTGCCCTTCGGGAGACCCCCCCCCATCGGGAGACCCCCCCCGCTCCGAGGCTCCACCCTAATGAGGGGACACGGAGCTCAGGGGGACCCCCCCCCCGCCTTAGTCCCCCCCCATATAGGCACCCCATACCCAAATGGGTGCTATGGGGGCCCTATGGGTCCCTATGGGTGCTATGGGGCCCTATGGGTCCCCATGGGTGCTATGAGGCCCTATGGGACCCTGTGGGTGCTATGGGGCCCTATGGGGTCCCTATGGGTGCTATGGGGCCCTATGGGGTCCCTATGGGAGCTATGGGGCTCTATGGGATCCCTATGGGTGCTATGGGGCCCTATGGGTCCCTATGGGTGCTATGGGGGCCCTATGGGTGCTATGGGGGCCCTATGGGTGCTATGGGGCCCTATGGGACCCTATGGGTGCTATGAGGCCCTATGGGTCCCTATGGGTGCTATGGGGTCCCTATGGGTGCTATGGGGTTCCTATGGGTGCTATAGAGTCCTATGGGTGCTATGGAGTCCCTATGGATGCTATGGGGTCCCTATGGGTGCTATGGGTGCTATGGGGCCCTATGGGGCCCTATGGGTGCTATGGGGCCCTATGGGGCCCTATGGGTGCTATGGGGTTCCTATGGGTGCTATGGGGCCCTATGGGTGCTATGGGACCCTATGAGTCCCTATGGGTGCAATAGGGCCCTATGGGTGCTATGGGGTCCCTATGGGTGCTATGGGGCCCCATGGGTGCTATGGGGTCCCTATGGGTGCTATGGGGCCCTATGGGGCCCTATGGGTGCTATGGGGTTCCTATGGGTGCTATGGGGCCCTATGAGTCCCTATGGGTGCTATGGGGCCCTATGGGTGCTATGGGGTCCCTATGGGTGCTATGGGGCCCTATGGGTGCTATGGGGCCCTATGGGTGCTATGGGGTCCCTATGGGTGCTATGGGGTCCCTATGGGTGCTATGGGGCCCTATGGGTGCTATGGGGCCCTATGGGTGCTATGGGGTCCCTATGGGTGCTAT
>NW_015440206.1:5353-12028 GCF_001577835.2 Coturnix japonica | reverse complement strand
CCCTACCCCCGTAGGTACGTTCCCTCCGGACCCCCCCGGTGCTGCCATCATGTGGGTGCTGCCCCCCACCCCACAGCGCCCCTTATAGGGCCGTAATCCGGATCAGAGCCGGGGAGGGGGGGGGGGGACACACCATATGGGTGCCCCCGCGACCATATGGGTGCTATGGGGTCCTGTGAGGTCCTATGGGTGCTATGGAGTCCTATGGGTGCTATGGAGCCCTATGGGTGCTATGGGGTCCTATGGGTGCTATAGGGCCCTATGAGGTCCTATGGGTGCTATAGGGCCCTATGAGGTCCTATGGGTGCTATAGGGCCCTATGAGGTCCTATGGGTGCTATGGGGCTCTATGAGGTCCTATGGGTGCTATGGGGTCCCTATGGGACCATATGGGTGCTCTGGCGCCCTCTGAGGTCCTATGGGTGCTATGGGGTCCCTATGGGTGCTATGGGGCCCTATGGGTGCTATGGGGTCCTATGGGTGCTATGGAGTCCCTATGAGTGCTATGGGGCCCTATGGGTGCTATGGGGCCCCTATGAGTGCCATGGAGTCCCTATGGGTGCTATGGGGTCCCTATGGGTGCTATGGGGCCCTATAGATGCATATGGGGTTTGTATGGGTACTATAAGATGCTATGGGTGCTATGGGGCCCTATGGATTTTATGGGGTTCCTATGTGTGCTATGGGGCCCTATGGGTCCATATGGTTTCTATGGGGCCCTATGGGTGCTGTGGGGCCCTATGGGTGCTATGGGGTCCCTATGGGTGTTATGGGGCCCTATGGGTCCATATGGTTTCTATGGGGCCCTATGGGTGCTGTGGGGCCCTATGGGTGCTATGGGGTCCCTATGGGTGCTGTGGGACCCTATGGGTGCTATGGGGTTCCTATGGGTGCTATGGGGCCCTATGGGTGCTCTGGGGCCCTATGAGTCCATATGGTTTCTGTGGGGCCCTATGGGTGCTGTGGGGCCCTATGGGTGCTATGGGGTCCCTATGGGTGCTATGGTGTCCCTATGGGTGCTATGGGGCCCTATGGGTCCATATGGTTTCTATGGGGCCTTATGGGTGCTGTGGGTCCCTATGGGTGCTATGAGG
Organism: Coturnix japonica; assembly: GCF_001577835.2. Classification (NCBI taxonomy): domain Eukaryota; kingdom Metazoa; phylum Chordata; class Aves; order Galliformes; family Phasianidae; genus Coturnix; species Coturnix japonica. The sequence goes on along the minus strand of NW_015440206.1, from coordinate 10,935 downwards.
CCCTATGGGTGCTATGGGGCCCTATGGATTTTATGGGGTTCCTATGGGTGCTATGGGGTTCCTATGGGTGCTATGGGGCTCTATGGATTTTATGGGGTTCCTATGGGTGCTATGGGGTTCCTATAGGTGCTATGGGGCCCTATGGGTGCTATGGGATCCGTATGGGTGCTATGGGGTTCCTATGGGTGCTATGGGGCCCTATGGGTGCTATGGGGCCCTATGGGTCCATATGGTTTCTATGGGGCCCTATGGGTGCTGTGGGGCCCTATGGGCGCTATGGGGTCTCTATGGGTGCTATGGAGTCCCTATGGGTGCTATGGGGTTCCTATGGGTGCTATTGGGTCTCTATGGGTGCTATGGGGCCCTATGGATTTTATGGAGTTCCTATGGGTGCTATGGAGCCCTATGGGTCCATATGGTTTCTATGGGGCCTTATGGGTGCTGTGGGGCCCTATGGGTGCTATGGGGTCACTATGGGTGCTATGGTGTCCCTATGGGTGCTATGGGGCCCTATGGGTCCATATGGTTTCTATGGGGACCCTATGGGTGTTATAGACCCTATGGGTGTTAGAGACCCTATGGGTGTTGGGGACCCTATGGGTGTTATGGGGGGGTGCAGGGCTGGGGGGGGTCAATGGGTGCCCCCGACCCCCCCCCCTGTGTCCCCAATCCGTGCTGGCAGCTCCGTGCAATTACCCAAATGGCTTTAATTGAAATGGCTTTAATTGCACCCATAATCCCCTGCCCCCCCACTCACCCCTCACGCCACCCCCAGCCCGCCACGGGGAACGGGGGGGTCCACACGTGACAATGGAGGGGGGGGGGTGGACACGAGGGGGGACGTGGTGGAGGGTGACATGAAGCTGGGGGGGACAGTGTGATGGGGGATGTGGGATATAGGGGGGACAGTGGGGGAATATGGGGTGATTAGGGGAGATAATAGGGTTGATATGGGGGATATGGGGTGATTGGGGGGGATATTAGGGAGATATGGGGTGATATGGGATGATATATGCATGATATAGGGATATGGGGTGATATGGGGGATAGTAGGGAGATATGGGGGTGATATGGGGTGATATAGGGTATATGGGAGATATGGGCGTGATATGGGGGGGATATGGTGAGTATTGGGATATAGGAGATATGGGGTGATATGGGATGATATACGCGTGATATAGGGGTGTATGGGGTAATGGGGGGTGATATATGGAGATATGGGGTGATATGGGGTGATATAGGTGATATGGGGTGACATGGGGATAGGGTGTGATATGGGTGATATGGAGAGATATAGGTGATATAGGTGAAATGGTGATCTGGGGGATATATGGGAGATTATGGGGGGATATAGGGGATATAGCGGGATATGGGGTGATATGGGGTGATATAGCGGGATATGGGGTGATATGGGGATATATAGGGTGATATGGGGGATGATATGATATGGGGTGATATGGGGTGATATGGGGTGATATGGGGGGGATATGGGTGATATGGGGTGACAATGGCGTGATATTGGGAATATGGGGGTGATTATGAGGGTGGATATGGGGTGATATGGGCGTGATATGGGGGATATAGGACATAATGGGGTGATATAGGGTGATATAGCGTGATATAGGGGATACGTGGGTGAATATGGGGGATATAGGGAATAGTGGGGTGATATAGGTATATAGGCAATGATATAGGGGATATGGGGGTGATAGATGGGGATATAGTGGATATGGGGGATATAGGGGGATATGGGGTGACAGGGGTGATATGGGGGATATGGGTGATATGGGGGGATATAGGAGATATTGGGTGATATGGGTGATATAGGGAATAGGGTGACATGGGGATATGGGGTGATATATCGGGGATAGGGGTGGATATGGGGGATATAGGGAAGATATGGTGATATGCGGTGATATAGGTGATATACGGGCATATGGGTGATATGGGGGATATAGGGGATATGGGGTGACATGGGGGATATAGGGTGAATATGGGGAGATATAGGGGGATAAATTGGGTGATATAGGGTGAATAGGGGATATGTGAGTGATATGGGTGATATGGGGATATAGGGAGATATGGGTGAATATTGGGGGGATATATGGAATAGGGGATATGAGGTGATATGGGGGATAAGGGTGATAATGGTACATGGGGGATATGGGGTGATATAGGCGGAGATATGGGGTGACATGGGGGGATTATAGGGGTGATATGGGGAGATATAGGGGTGATACTGGGGTGATATTGGGGGGGATAGTTGGGGTGAATAAGGGGAATATAGGAGATATGGGGTGATTTGGGGGTGTATATAGGAGATAATGGGTTTAACATGGGGGGACATAGGGGATATGGGGTGATATGGGTGATAATGGGGATATGGGGGGATATGGTGCATGGGGATATGGGTGATATGGGGATATGGGGAGATATTAGGGAGATATGGGTATATGGGGTGATATAGGGTGATATGGGGATATGGGCGCAATATGGGGAGAATTATAGGGTGATATGGAGGTGATATGGGGAGATATGGGGGGATTGATGGGTTGATTGGGGGGATATATAGGGAGATATGGGTGTGATAGGGAGTATGGGGTGAATTGGGTGTGATGTCGGTGATATGGTGACATTGGGGGGATATGCGGTGATACGGTGTATATGGGGAGATATAGGGGATATGGGTACAGGGGGGATGGGTGATATAGGGAGGATATGGGGTGATATGGGGTGAATATGGGTGGAGAGAGGGGTGATATGGGGTGATATGGGGGGATAAGGGTGACCATGGGGTATATGGTGGGCAACGTGGATATAGGGGATATGGGGTGACGTGGGGTGATATAGGGCGATATGGGGTGACAGGGGGGATATGGGTGATATGGGGGATGAAGGCGGATATGGGGTGATATGTGGTGATAATAGGTGACATAGGGGGATATGGGTGATATAGGGGGATATGGTGTGATAGTGGGGTGTATGGGACGATATAGGGTGATAATGGTGACATGGGGGGAGTATGGTTGATATGGGGGGAATTACGGGGATATTGGGTGACATGGGGGGATTATGGGGTGATATGGGGGATATAGGGTGATATGGGGTGATATGGGGTGATATGGGGTGATATAGGGTGATATGGGGGGATATAGGGTGACATGGGGTGATATGGTGGGACGTGGGATATAGGGGGATATGGGGTGATTTGGGTGATATATGGGCGATAATGGGGTGACATGAGGGGATTTATTGGGTGATATGGGTGGGATTATAGGGTATATGGGGTGATATGGGTGATTATAGGGTGTACATAAGGGGATAGATGGGGGATATAGGGGATATGGGGTGATATGGGTGATATGGGGAGATAAGGGTGATAGGGTGACATGGGGATATGGTGTGATAGGGGAATAGTGGTGATATGGGGGTGGAATGGTGTGATATGGGGGATATATGGGTGATAGTGGGGTGATATGGGTATATGGGGAGTATAGGGTTATATGGGGGACATGGGGGGTATATGGGTGATATGGGGGATATATGGGTGATTATGGGGTGATATGGGTGATATGGGGGGATATACGGTGAATATGGGGTGATATAGGGCCGATATAGGGGAGATATGGGGTGATATGGGATGATATAGCGTGATATAGGGGGATATGGGGTGATATGGGGGGATATAGGGTGATATAGGGGGATATGGGGTGATATGGGGGGATATAGGGAGATATGGGGTGATATGGGGTGATATAGGGTGATATGGGGTGACATGGGGGGATATGGGGTGATATGGGGGGATATAGGGAGATATGGGGTGATATGGGGTGATATAGGGTGATATGGGGTGATTGATATGGGGAGATATAGGGTGATATGGGGGATGATATATGGGGTGATATGGGGTGATATGGGGGATGATATGATATGATATGATATGATATGATATGATATGATATGATATGATATGGGGAGATATAGGGTGATATGGGGTGATATGGGGGATGATATGATATGATATGGGGAGATATAGGGTGATATGGGGTGACGTGGGGTGACACGAGGTGAGGTGGTGACATGTGGGGCCACGTGACGCAGCGTCACGGGATGACGTGGGTGACACAGGGGGACAAGGGACAGGTCTCATAGAGACCCCACAGCCACCCCATAGCACCCATAGGTGCCCCATAGAACCCATATGTGCCCCATAGCACCCACAGACCCCAAAGGGACCCCATAGCACCCATAGCCACCCCATAGCACCCACAGGTGCCCCATAGCACCCACAGACCACAAAGGGACCCCATAAGACCCATAGCCACCCCATAGCACCCATAGGTGCCCCATAGCACTCACAGACCACAAAGGGACCCCATAGCACCCATAGCCACCCCATAGCACCCATAGGTGCCCCATAGCACCCACAGACCCCAAAGGGACCCCATAGCACCCATAGCCACCCCATAGCACCCATGGGTGCCCCATAGCACCCACAGACCCCATAGCCTCCCCATAGCACCCATGGGTGCCTCATAGGGCCCATAGCACCCATAGGAACCCCATAGCACCTATAAGGAACCCATAGCACCCATAGGGACCCCATAGCACCCATAGGTGCCCCATAGCACCCACAGACCCCAAAGGGACCCATAGCACCCATAGGGACCCCATTGCACCCATAGAGCTCCATAGCACCCATAGGAACCCCATAGCACCCATAGGGACCCCATAGCACCCATAGGGCCCCATAGCACCCATAGAGCCCCATAGCACCCATAGGTTCCCCATAGCCCCTATAGGTTCCCCATAGCACCCATAGGTGCCCCACAGACCCCATAGCACCCATAGGGACCCCATAGCACCCATAGGGCCCCATAGCACCCATAGAGACCCATAGCACCCATAGGGACCCCATAGCACCCATAGGGCCCCATAGCACCCATAGGGACCCCATAGCACCTATAAGGGACCCATAGCACCCATAGGAACCCCATAGCACCCATAGGGCCCCATAGCACCCATAGGGACCCATAGCACCCATAGGGACCCCATAGCACCCATAGAGCCCCATAGCACCCATAGGGACCCCATAGCACCCATAGGAACCCCATAGCACCCATAGGGACCCCATAGCACCTATAAGGGACCCATAGCACCCATAGGAACCCCATAGCACCCATAGGACCCCATAGCCCCTATAGGGATCTATGGGTGCTATGGATCGCTTATTGGGTGCTCTGGGGGCCCTCTATGGGTGCTATGGGGTCCCTACGGTGCTATGGGTCCCTAGTGCGTGCTTATGGTTCTATGGGTGCAATGGGGCCCTATGGGTGCTATGGGGCCCTTATTGGGTGCTACTGGGTCCCTATTGGGTGCTATGGGGTCCTATGGGTGCTAATGGGTGCACCTATGGGTGCTAATGGGGCCTACGGGTTTCTGATGGTGGCCCTATGGGGCTATGGGGCCTCTATGGGTGCTATGGGGTTCACTATGGTGCTATGGGAACCTATGGGTGCTATGGGGTCCAATGGTGGTCTATGGGGTCTGTGGCGGCACCTTAGGGTGCTATTGGGATAACG
>NW_015440206.1:0-5328 GCF_001577835.2 Coturnix japonica | reverse complement strand
CGGGTGATTACATGGTACTTAATTGGGGTATGGGGTAATAATTGCGGGGGGGGTATAAAAGGAGGGGGCGTCAGTGCGGTGGAGCGGGGATTCCCATGGTCCTAAAGGGGGGGGGTGAAATAAAGGATATGGGGGGTGTCAGTGTATGGGAGGGGATTCCATGGCCCCTAAATTGGAGGATGAGCGGTAATAATCTGGGGGGGGCGGATATTAAAAGTGAGCGGGGTTTGGTGGTAGGGGTGGGAGGGGGATGCCATGGTCCTAAAATTGGGGGGGGGATAATAAGTGAGGGGGGTCAGTCGGGGTGGCGAGGGGGGGATTCCATGGTTCCTAAATGGGGGTGAGGGAATACAAAATGGGGGGGCTCAATGGATGGGAGGGGATATCCAGTTCGCGTCACTGAACATTGGATGGCGATGGGTAATAATGTTGGGGGTGTATAAAAAGTGAGGGTCCTTTAAATTGGGGGGGGGATAAAAGTGGGGGGTCAGTGGGTGGAGGGGGATTCCAGGATCCTAAATGGGGGGGGCGGGTATTAAAATGATGGGCGGTCAGTGGGTGGCCGTGGGGGATAAAAGCTCGAGGGGGGTGATGCATTACATCGTACTAAATTATGGGGCCGGGGGGGATAAAGTGAGGGGCTCAGAGGGTAGGGGGAGCTGAGGGGGGGGATGATTTGATGGTACTACATGGGGGGCGGCCAAAAAAGGGGGGCGGGGGTTACATGGTACTAAATTGGGGGGGGAGCTGAAGGGGGAGGGATGGTGGGAGGGGATTCCATGTGGTCCTAACATGGAGGGGATAAAAGTGAAATGGGGGTCAGTTGGGATAAGAATGGTGAGGGGAGGGGGGCTGATTACTATCGGTACTTAACTGGGGGGGCCCATGAAAGTCTGATGGGCGGTTCAATTGGTCCTTTAAACTGGCGGGGGTGGGGGGGATTGTCCATGGTCTTACACTTTGCGCTGGTGGGGGGTGGATCCTCATCATGGGTAAAAAAAAATAAGTGTGTGGGGGGGTCGTTGGGGCAGAAGCCATTGGGTGTGGGGGTCATTTGGAAAGATGATGGCAGGTGGGGGCGTCATTGGACGGTGGCGAGGGGAGCTTATACGGTGGGCCTGCGGGGGAGGTGGATTTCCATGCCGTCCTAAATGGATGGAGGGGGTTAATTTAGTTTCTTTCTGGGGGTCGTTGGGGGGGGGCATGAAGCTCATTGGTGGGTGGCGGGGGGGTCATTGGAATGATGATTGGGGCCGGCTCGCGTCCATTGGTAACCCACCCGGAGTAGGTGGCGGTCGTCTGGCTGGCAGGCTGCGGGCCGATATCCCTCCGGTCCTAAATAGCGCGGGGGGGGGGGGTTAAATGTGGCGTCAGGGGGGGGGGTGGTCTTAAATTGAGGGGGTCGTTGGGGAGGTGGGGAGTCAATGGGACTTCTATATGCGGGGGGATGGGGGCACCCATATCGCCATTATTAAGGGGATGGGGACCCCCATAGCCCCTGTCAAGGCCCCATCTCAGGGGGACCCCAAAGCCCCCCCCCACCCCATGTCCCCCCCATGTCCCCCTGTGCCCCCCCCCCCATTACCTCGTTACCCCCCAACGCCGCTTTATCCGAGGCCGCTCCGCCGCTTTACGGCCGCCGCTGTCGTAAAAGCGCCGCTGCGCTTCCCCGCTTTACGGCCGCTGCTGTCGTAAAAGCGCCGCGTCGGGAGGGGGCGTGGCCAAAACGAGAGGGGGCGGGGCCAAGGGTAGAAGCCCCGCCCCCTACCGGAAGTGCGTGTGGTCCATATGGGACCATAGAGACCCATAGAGAAACCCTATAGGACCCATAGAGAGACCTATGGGTGCTATGGGGCTCTATGGGTGCTATGGGGTCTGTGGGGTCCCTATGGATGCTACGGGGTCCCTATGGATGCTACGGGGTCCCTATGGGTGCTATGGGGGCCCTTATGGGTTTGCGTATTGGGGTCCCCTATGGGTTTCTATGGCCGGTCCCTATGCGGGGCTATTGGCGTTCTGTTTGGCGGCACCTATGGCGCGTGCTATGGGGTCCCTTATTGGGGGCTATGGGTTCCTATGGGGTTGCTATGGGGTCCCTATGGTTGCTATGGCTCTATGGGTGCTGATGGTGCGTCCCTCATGGTGCTATTGCGGGTCCCTATGGCGTGCTATGGGGTCCCTGTGGGGGCTATGGCGATCCTATTGGGTGCTATGGCCGGCACCGATGGGTGCTATGGGTCCCTATTGGGTTTGCTATGGGTTCCCCTTTGGGCTTGCTATGGGGTCCCCTATGGCTGCTATGGGGGTTTCCTATGGTGCTATGGGCCCTATGCGGTGCTATGGGTCCCTATGGGCGTGCTATGTGGGTCCCTATGGCGTGCTAATTGGGCGTTCCTATGGTGCCTATGGGGCCCTATGGGTGCTATGGGTCCCTATGGGTTTGACTATGCGGGTTCCTCATGGGTGCCTATGGGTCCTTATGGGTGCAATGGCGGCCCTATGGGTTTCTATTGCGGGGCCCCTAGGGCGTGCTATTGGGATTCCTTATGGGTGCTATGGATCCTATGGGTGCTATGGAGGCCCCTTATGGGGTTGCTATGGTGGTTCCCTACGGGTGCTATGGGGTCCTGCTATGGGCTGCTATGGCGGTTCCTATGGGTGCTATTGGGGCCCTATGGGTTGCTATGGGGCCCTATGGGGTGCTATGGGTGTGTCCTATGGGTGGCTATGGGGCTTTCCTATGGGTCTATGGGCAACCTATGGCGTGCATATTGGGCCCTATGGGTTCTATTGGCGGCCCTTATGTGGTCTATGGCGGCCCTATGAGGTGCTATGGGGTTCCTATTGGGTGCTTATGGGACCCTATGGCGGTGCTATGGCGGTCTCCTATGGGTGCTATGGCGGGTCTGTGGGGCACCTAGTGTGGTGCTATGGGGAACCTATAGCGCCGGCGCTATGGGGTCCCTATTGGTTGCTAGTGCGGGTTCCTATGCGGTCGCGATGGTCCCTTTATAGGTGCGCTATTGGGGTCCCTATGGTGCTATGGCGGTTCCTTTATTGGGTGCTATGGGGGTCCCTAGGGCGTGCTATGCGGGGCTCTATGCGGTTTGCTATGGGCGGTCCCTATGGGTTGCTTATTGGGTCCCTATGGGTGCCTATGGGGCCCTATCGGGTTTTTTTGCCTATGGGGTTTCCTATGCGGTTGCTAATTGGGTCCCCTTTATAGGTGCTATTGGGTTCCCCTATGGGTGCTATCTGGCGGGGCCCCTGATTGGGTTTTTTGCTTTATTGGGGTCCCCTATGGCGGTGCTTATTGGGGGTCTTCTATGGGCTTTTATTGGGCCCTATGGGTTTTTTTTTTTGCTTATGGGGGTCCCTATGGGGTTTTGCTATTGGGCTTTCTGTGGGGCACCTTATGGTGTGCTATTGCGGAAACCTATAAGCCGGCTATGGATCTCTCTTCTTTCCCCCCTTTTATACCCCCCCCTTTGGACCATGAAATCAACCCCCTCTCTTATATCCCCCCCATACAGAACCATGGAGTCCCGTTTCACCCGCGGCAAGTCCCCGTTGCTGGAGCGCCCCTTGGGCCGCCCTCGCGGGGAGGTGAGTCTGAGCGCCTTCGCCCTCCTGTTCTGCGAGCTGGTCCAATACTGCCAACGCCGCGTCTACTCGGTGGCCGAACTCCAAGCCAAGCTGGCCCAATTGGGTCACCAAGTCGGGCTGCGTCTCCTGGATCCTTTAGTGAGTCGAGAGAGGGGGGGGAGACGCGAGACCAAAGTGCTGAGCGTCCTCCTGTTCGTTAAGGGACCCGTATGGAGATCCTTGTTTGGGAAGGAGGCTGATAAGCTGGAACAGGCCAACGATGATGATAAGACTTATTACGTGATCGAACGGGAGCCGCTGGTCAATACCTTCATCTCGGTGCCCAGGGAGAACAGCACCCTCAACTGCGCCGCATTCACGGCCGGGTTGGTGGAGGCCGTGCTGGGAGCCAGCGGGTTCCCGGCCAAAGTGACGGCGCATTGGCACAAGGGGACAACGCTGATGATTAAGTTTGAGGAGGGGGTCATCGCCAGGGACAAGAGCCTGGAGGGGAGATGAGGGGGGTTACAATGAGTGGAGGGGACCCTTGTGCTCGGGGTGGGGTGTTTGTGGTGTTACGTGGTTGTATAAATGCTCTGTTGGCCCATTGGGGGATGGTCAATGTTGGGTGTCCAACTATGGCGTCCATTGACCCTTCTGAAGACCCTCCAGTCTACGTGGGGACATTGGACCCCATTGGTGTCACTCAACACCAACACTTGTCCTCCTTTGGCTTCATGTTGGGACACTCGTGTTGTTACGTGGTCCAATAAATGCTCTATTGGCCCATTGGGTGACCTTCAACGTTGGGTGTCCAACTATGGCGTCCATTGACCCTCCTGAAGACCCTCCAGTCTACATGGGGACATTGGACCCCATTGGTGTCCCTTAATCCCACCCCTTGTTCTCCTTTGGTTTCATATTGGGATGCTCGTATTGTTTCGGGGTCCAATAAATGCTCTATTGGCCCATTGGGTGACCTTCAACGTTGGGTGTCCATCTATGGCATCCATTGGCACACCGATGACCCTCCTTAGGGACATTGGACCCCATTGGTGTCCCTCAATCCCACCCCATAGCCTCCTTGGGTTTCATGTTGGGGCACTGGTGTTGGTTTGGAGTTCAATAAATGCTCTATTGGCCCATTGGGTGACCTTCAATGTTGGGTGTCCAACTATGGCGTCCATTGACCCTCCTAAAGACCCTCCAGTCTATATGGGGACATTGGACCCCATTGGTGTCCCTTAATCCCACCCCTTGTTCTCCTTTGGCTTTATGTTGGGACACTCGTGTTGTTACGTGGTCCAATAAATGCTCTATTGGCCCATTGGGTGATGGTCAATGTTGGGTGTCCAACTATGGCGTCCATTGACCCTCCTAAAGACCCTCCAGTCTATATGAGGACATTGGACCCCATTGGTGTCACTCAATCCCATCCATCATCCTCCTTTGGCTTCATGTTGGGATGCTCATGTTGTTTTAGGACACTGGTGTTGTATTGGGGTCGAATAAATGCTGTATTGACCCATTGGGTGACAGTCAACATTGGGTGTCCAACTATGGCGTCCATTGACCCTCCTGAAGACCCTCCAATCTATATGGGGACATTGGATCCCATTGGAGTCACTCAACCCCATCCATCTTCCTCATGTTGGGATGCTCATGTTGTTTTGGGACACTGGTATTGTATTGGGGTCCAATAAATGCTGTATTGATCCATTGGGTGACAGTCAACATTGGGTG
>NW_015440205.1:11742-18504 GCF_001577835.2 Coturnix japonica | reverse complement strand
AGCTGCGCCTCCTGTAAGACCCAGCAGACCCCGTTATGGAGGGCGGCGGAAAATGGGACCCCCCTGTGCAACGCGTGTGGGATCCGGTGAGGGGGGGGCACCCTATAAAGACCCCCACCCCATAGAGAACCCTATAGGGCACCCCATAACCCCCACCCCATAAAGAACCCTATAGGGTCACCCCCCCCATATAAAACCCTATGGGGTCACCCCATAACCCCCCCCATATATAATCCTATGGGGGCACCCCATAACCCCCACCCCATAGAGAACCCTATGGGGCAATCCATAAACACCCCCACCCCATAGAGAACCCTATAGGGCACCCCATAACCCCCCCTATATAATCCCTATAGGGCACCCCATAACCCCCACCCCATAGAGAACCCTATAGGGCACCCCATAACCCCCCCATATAATCCCTATGGGGGCACCCCATAACCCCCACCCCATAGAGAACCCTATAGGGCACCCCATAAACACCCCCACCCCATAGAGAACCCTATGGGGCACCCCATAAACCCCACCCCATAGAGAACCCTATAGGGCACCCCATAACCCCCCCTATATAATCCCTATGGGGCACCCCATAACCCCCACCCCATAGAGAACCCTATGGGGGACCCCATTAACCCCCCCTATATAAACCCTATGGGGCACCCCATAACCCCCACCCCATAGAGAATCCTATAGGGCACCCCATAAACACCCCCACCCCATAGAGAACCCTATAGGGCACCCCATAACCCCCACCCCATAGAGAACCCTATAGGGCACCCCATAAACACCCCCACCCCATAGAGAATCCTATAGGGCACCCCATAAACACCCCCACCCCATAGAGAACCCTATGGGGCACCCCATAACCCCCACCCCATAGAGAACCCTATGGGGGCACCCCAGAAACACCCCCACCCCATAGAGAACCCTATGGGGGACCCCATTAACCCCCCCCATATATAATCCCTATGGGGGCATCCCATAACCCCCACCCCATATAGAACCCTATGGGGGCACCCCATAAAGACCCCCACCCCATATAGAACCCTATGGGGTCACCCCATAACCCCCCCCCATATAAAACCCTATTAATATTAACCAGCCCCCTAATGAATATTAAGCAGCCACCAATCCATTTTAACATCTAATGAATATTAATCAGCCCTCTAATTAATATTAAGCAGCCACTAATCCATCCTAACCAACACCTAATGAATATTAATCACACCCTAATGAATATTAAGGAGCCGCCGCCCAACACCAACACCTCATGAATATTAATGAGCCCCTCATGAATATTCATTATCAGATACCGGAAGTACCGCCGCCGCTGCCGCCGCTGTTGGAGCGTCCCCAGGAGGAGCCGCGCCCCCCCCCCGCTGCGATGCCCCCAATGTGGGGATGAAGCCCCCCATGTGGGGGGGGGGATTAATATGGACCCCCCCAGGAGTGAGAATGGACCCCCCCCAACACACCGGGGGCGATAATGGGGGCAGATATGGGACCCCCCCCCATAGAAAGGGGGTTTGAATGGACCCCCCCCCCCATTGATAAGGGGTTATAATGGACTCCCCTCCCCTCCCCCACCCGCCCCCATAGTTATGAATGGAGCCGAGTTCGGCGCTCCCCATTGGTCAATGAGGAGCGAGGGGGCGTGGTTATAAGATACGACGATCCTGATTGGTCACTAGGGTGTAAGGGGGCGGGGCTATGGGATCCCATTCATTAGTATGGTGGAGGGGGCGGGGCTAAATCGGGATTTCTGGCTCCCTATTGGTCACTTTGTTGTGGGCGGGGCCAAATCGGGATTTCTGGCTCCCCATTGGTCACTTTGTTGTGGGCGGGGCCAAGTCGGGATTTCTGGCTCTCCATTGGTCAATTTGATGGGGGCGGGGCGAGGTCGGGATTTCTGGCTCCCCATTGGTCAATTTGATGGGGGCGGGACGAAGTCGGGATTCCTGGCTCCCTATTGGTCACTTTGATGGGGGCGGGGCTAAATCGAGCTTTCTGTCTCCCCATTGGTCAATTAATGATGGGGGCGGGGCTTCCTTGCCATTTATGACCCCGCCCCCTTCCCCCCCCCATATATAAGCGCTGACAGCGCCGGGGCCGCGTGGTACCGACGGGACGGAACCGGGTTGTCACGGCAACGTGAGTCCAAAGGGGGGGGGGGGGGGAGCCTTCATCACACCCTCATCATCCTCATTGACCCCCATTGATTCAGCATCATCCTCAGCCCCATTGACATCCATTGCCTTCATCATCATCCTCCTCATCCTCAGCCCCATCCGCCCCCATTGCCTTCATCCCTCATCATCCTCCTCATCCTCCTCCTCCTCAGCCCCATTGACTTCTATTGCCTTCATCATCATCCTCCTCATCCTCAGCCCCATTAACATCCATTGCCTTCATCTCCATCCTCATCCCCTCCTCCTCCTCAGCCCTATTCACCTCCATTGCCTTCATCCCTCATCATCCTCCTCCTCCTCAGCCCCATTGACATCTATTGCCTTCATCCCCTTCTCCTCCTCCTCATCCGCCCCCATTGCCTTCATCCCTTCCTCATCCTCCTCCTCCTCCTCAGCCCCATTGCCATCCATTGCCTTCATCCCTCATCCTCCTCCTCCTCAGCCCCATTGACTTCTATTGCCTTCATCCCCTCATCCTCACTCACTCCCATTGCCATCCATTGCCTTCATCTCCATTATCCTCCTCCTCCTCAGCCCCATCCACCCCCATTGCCTTCATCCCCTCCTCTTCATCCTCACCCCATTGCCTTCATCCCTTCTCCTCCTCCTCAGCCCCATTCCCATCCATTGCCTTCATCTCCATCCTCCTCCTCAGCCCTATTAACCCCCATTGCCTTCATCCCCTCCTCCTCATCCTCCTCCTCAGTCCCATTGCCATCCATTGCCTTCATCCCCTTCTCCTCCTCCTCATCCGCCCCCATTGCCTTCATCCCCTCCTCCTCCTCATCCTCAGCCCTATTCACCCCCATTGCCTTCATCCCCTCCTCCTCCTCATCCTCAGCCCTATTCACCCCCATTGCCTTCATCCCCTCCTCCTCATCCTCCTCCTCCTCAGCTCCATCCATCCCCGTTGCCTTCATCCCCTCCTTCTCATCCTCACTCAGCCCCAGTGCCTTCATCCCCTCCTCCTCCTCCTCCTCCTCATTCATCCCCATTGCCATCCATTGCCTTCATCCCTCCTCATCCTCCTCCTCCTCATCCACCCCCATTGCCTTCATCCCCTCCTCCTCCTCCTCATCCACCCCCATTGCCTTCATCCCACCTCCTCATCCTCGCCCCCATTGACACCCATTGCCTTCATCTCCATCCTCCTCCTCCTCATCCTCATTCACCCCCATTGCCTTCATCCCTTCCTCCTCCTCAGTCCCATTCCCATCCATTGCCTTCATCCCCCCCTCCTCCTCCTCATCCACCCCCATTGCTTTCATCCCTCTTCCTCCTCCTCCTCATTTGTCCCCATTCCCATCCATTGCCTTCATCTCCATCCTCCTCATCCACCCCCATTGCCTCCCATTGCCTTCATCCCTCCTCCTCATCCTCACCCCATTGCCTTCATCCCCCTCCTCCTCCTCCTCATCCACGCCCCCATTGCCATCCATTCCTTCATCCCTCATCCCCTCCTCCTCCTCCTCCTCACCCCATTGCCATCCATTGCCTTCATCCCCTCCTCCTCATCCTCCTCTTCCTCAGCCCTATCCACCCCCATTGCCTTCATCCCTTCCTCCTCCTCCTCATCCACCCCCGTTGCCTTCATCCCTCATCCTCATCATCCTCCTCCTCCTCATCCACCCCCATTGCCACCCATTGCCTTCATCCCCCCCTCCTCATCCTCATCCCCATTCACCCCCATTACCTTCCTCTCCATCCTCCTCCTCCCCCCCCTCCCTTCCCGGCTCCTTCCTCCCCTCCTCATCCTCCCCCCTTCCACCCCCAGCCCCCCATGGCAGCCCCCCAAGCGGCCGCTCAGCTGCTGCCCCCCCTGCTCCTGGCACTCACAGGTAATGGGGGGGGGTCGTTATTATGGGGGGGTCCCATATTTGTTATTATGGGGGGGGTCCCATATTATTATGGGGGGGTCCCCCTGATTCGTTATTATGGGGGGGGGTCCCATATTTCTTAGTATGGGGGCCCCNAAAGGGGGAGTCGCTATGGGGTTGGGTTGGGGTTGGACTGGGGTTGGATTGGGGTTGGATTGGGGTTGGATTGGGGTTGGATTGGGGTCGCTATGGGGTTGGGTTGGGGTTGGATTGGGGTTGGATTGGGGTTGGGTTGGGGTTGGATTGGGGTTGGGTTGGGGTCGCTATGGGGTTGGATTGGGGTTGGGTTGGGGTTGGATTGGTGTGGGATTGGGGTTGGGGTTGGATTGGGTTGGGTTGGATTGGGATGGGTTTGGATTGGGATTGGGTTGATTGGGGTTGGGTTGGGGTTGGCTTGGATTGAGTTGGGTTGGATTGGGGTTGGATTCAGGTTGGGGTTGGATTGGGGTTGGGTTGGATTGAGTTGGGTTGGGTTGGGGTTGGATTGGGGGTTGGATTGGGGTTGGGTTTGGGTTGGGGTTGTATCGGGTTGGGATTGGATTGATGTTGTATTGGGGTTGGGGTTGGATTGGGGTTTGGATTGGGGTTGGGTTGGATTGGGATGGGGTTGATTGGGGTTGGGTTGGGGTTGGCTTGGATTGGGGTTGGGTTTGGGGTTGGATTGGTGTGGGATTGGGGTTGGGGTTGGCTTGGGATTGGATTGGGGTCAGGGTTGGATTGGGGTTGGGTTTGGGGTTGGGTTGGTGTTGGGTTGGATTGGGGTCAGGGTTGGGTTGGTGTGGGGTTGGGTTGGGGTTGAGTTGGGGTTGGGTTGGGGTTGTATTGGGGTAGGGTTGGATTGGGGTTGAGTTGGGGTTGGGGTTGGATTGGGGTTGGGGTTGGGTTGGGGTTGGGGTTGGATTGGGGTTGGGTTGGAGTTGGGGTTGGGTTGGATTGAGTTGGGTTGGTGTTGGGGTTGGGTTGGTGTTGGGGTTGGATTGGGATTGGGGTTGGGTTGGGGTTGGCTTGGATTGAGTTGGGGTTGGGTTGGGGTTGTATCGGGTTGGGATTGGGTTGGGGTTGGATTGAGGTTGGGTTGGATTGGGGTTGGGGTTGGCTTGGATTGGGTTGGTGTTGGGGTTGGATTGCAGTTGGGGTTGGTTGGGTTGGATTGGGGTTGGGTTGGGTTTGGTTTAACGCTGACGCTCAGACCTTAAACCCTCCTGTTCTGCCCCAGATCCACTCCCTGTACCGTCGCACCGGCGCCAGCTTCCAAAAGGCCCAGGAGGAATTTGCTGCCGGGGTCTTTTCCAACCAAGCCGTGCGCACGGCTGCGGCCAACGCTGCTGCTGGGGCTGCCACCAACGCCTTCCGTGCCCCATAGATGGGTGGCAGCCCCATAGAGCTGCCTGGGAGCCCCATAGCCCCATAGCTGGGTTGGGAGCCCCCATAGCTGGCTGGGAGCCCTATAGCTGGGTTGGGAGCCCCATAGCTGTGTTGGGAGCCCCCATAGCCCCATAACCCCATAGCTGGCTGGGAGCCCCATAGCTCTGCCCCCCCCACGAAGAGGAAACCCAAGGTTTGCACTTTCATTTCACCCCCCCCATCCCTGCATTGTCTGCATCAGCTACAGGTGCTGCCACCAACGCCTTCTGTGCCCCATAGCTGGGTTGGGAGCCCCATAACTGGGTTGGGATCCCCATAGCTGGCTGGGAGCCCCCATAGCTGGCTGGGAGCCCCCATAGCTGTGTTGGGAGCCCCCATAGCCCCATAGCTGGGTTGGGAGCCCCATAGCTGGGTTGGGAGCCCCATAGCTGGGTTGGGAGCCCCATAGCTGGGTTGGGAGCCCCCATACTGGGATGGGAGCCCCCATATTGCGATGGGAGCCCCCATACTGGGATGGGAGCCCCCATACTGCGATGGGAGCCCCATAGCCCTGGCTGGGAGCCCCATTAGCTGGGTTGGCCTAGCTGCATGAGCCCCATAGGCTTGGGTGGGAGGCCCCGCTCATGGTGACCATAGCTGGGTTGGGGAGCCCCATACCCCATAACTGGGTGGGAGGGCCTCCCATAGCTTGGCTGGGAGCCCCCATAGCTGGAGTTGGGAGCCCCCATGAGCTGGCTGGAGCCCCATAGCCACCCCGTAATCCCTTCTGGATGGTTCCCACATGGGAGCACTGGGGTCTGCTGCCTCTCATGCCCCCCCCCCCATTTCCCATTGCCTCCCCCCCATTAAACCCCCCCCCCCTTTATCCTTGTCCCTGTGCTGGCTTGGTGCTTGCAGCCCATCTTCTCTCTCTGTGCTGATGATGGGGGGGGGTCTCTGCTTTCCCTTCTAGCTCTGTCTGGGTGGGCTTTTGACCCCCCCCCCCCCAATATGGGCTGCTTGCCCCATTCGTGCTGTTTCACATACAATCTCTCCCCCCCCCCCCCCCCCAGGCTCAGACCACACGTCAGGAGCTGATTGCAGCCTCTGGTTTGCGGGGGGGTCTTTGTGCTGCCTCCCCCCCCCCCCCAAGATGTTGCTGTGGGGCTCAGAGCACACTCAGGGTATAGCCAGATGAGCCCTCTGAATGTTATTGGCGGCGCGGGGCGTGTTTGCTGTTTCCTTCCCTTTGCAATGAGGACCCCCTGGGGGGGGCTCTGTCTTATGGGGGGGGCTGTGATGCGGGAAGCCCCCCCCCCCGCGTTATTCTCTGCCCACTGAGTGTGGGGATA
>NW_015440205.1:4843-9762 GCF_001577835.2 Coturnix japonica | reverse complement strand
CCCCATACTGGTTGGAGCCCCAAGCCCCATTAAGCTGGTTGGGAGCCCCACGTTAAGCCATCTGGAGTTGGGAGCCCCACGGTATCCAGCTGGGGTTGGGAGCCCCAATAGCTGGGTGGGAGCCCCATAGCTGGAGTTGGAGCCCCCATAGCTGGGTCTGGGAAGCCCCATGAGCCCTATAGCTGGGTTGGGAACCCCCATAGGGCCATAACTGGGTTTGGGAAGCCCCATAGCTGGCTGGGAGCCCCCAATGGCTGGGTTGGGAGCCCCCATAGCTGGGTTGGGAGCCCCATAGCTGGGTTGGGAGGCCCCATAAGCTGGCTGGGAGCCCCATTAGCTGGGTTTGGTGAGGCCCCATAGCTGCAGGTGGGAGCCCCAGTAGCTGGGTTGGGAGCCCATACCCCATAACTGGGTGGGAGGGCCCCCATAGCTTGCTGGGAGCCCCATAGCTGAGGTTGGGAGCCCCATAGCTGGCGGAGCCCCAATAGCCACCCCCAATCCCTGTGGATGGTTCCCACATTGGGAGTCACTGGGTCTGCTTGCTCTCTGCCCCCCCCCCCCATTTCCCATTGCCTCCCCCCTATTAAAACCCCCCCCCCTTTATCCTTGTCCCTGGTGCTGGCTTGGTGCTTGCAGCCCATCTCTCTCATCTGTGCTGATGATGGGGGGGGTCTCTGCTTGTCCCTTCTAGCTCTGTCTGGGTGGGCTTTTGACCCCCCCCCCCCCAAATATGGGCTGCTTGCCCATTACGTGCTGTTGAACATACAATCTCTCCCCCCCCCCCCCCCCCAGGCTCAGAGCCACACTGCAGGAGCTGATAGCAGCCTCTGGTTTGGGGGGGGTCTTTGTGTCCCCCCCCCCCCCCCAAGATGTTGCCTGTGGGGCCTCAGAGCACACTCAGGAGTATCAGCCGATGGCAGCTCGTGATGTTATTGGCGGGGGGGGTGTTTGCTGTTCCTTCCCTTTGCAATGAGGACCCCCTGGGGGGGGGCTTCTGTCTATGGGGGGGGGCTGTGTGGGGAAGGCCCCCCCCCCCCCGCGTTATTCTCTGCCCACTGAGTGTGGGATACGCTGTGCTGGGCAGCAGTGGCTGCCTCCCTTGTATGTTCCCCTTTTTTGTTCTGCTATTGGGGCAGCATCCCCCCCATAAGCCCCCCCCCATTCACCACCTCCATTTACCCCCCCATAAACCCCCCCCATAAACCCCCCATTAACCCCATGTGGTATCTCGTAGCAGCGCCCCCTACTGGTTGGGGGTGTGCATTGCATTGCATGCCCCTGTGCTCCTGGCTATGGCGGTGAAGCCCCCCCCCCGGCCATTATTATTATTATGGAGGGGGGGGGCTGTGAGTTGTGCTTGAGTTGGGGGGGGGGTTCATTTCCTGCTGCTCCTTATTGGGGGGGGGTTCGTGCCTTTCAACATTGTTCCTTGTGGGGGGGGGGTTGAATTGTGGTACCCTCCCCCCTACAACGCTGCCCCCCCCCCCCCATTGCTGTGGCCGTATGCGGAACCTGCCTTTGGTTTTTAATTTAAGGAATAAATTGAAGTTGAACTCAAACTGGGGGGGTTTAATGGGGGGGGGTTAATGGGGGGGGCGTTAATAGGGGGCGAGGGGGAGTTAATGGGGGGGGTTAATGGGGAGGGAGTTCATAATAGGGGGTGGGAGTTAAATAGGGGGAGGTGGGTTAAATGGGGGGTTTTAAATGGGGGGGGGGTTAAATATGGGGGGGTGAGTTAAATGGGCGTGGGTTAAATAAGGGGGAGGTGGGGGTTAATGAAGGGGGGTAGTGAAATGGGGGGGGGTTAAATATGGCATGGGGGGTGGGTTAAATGGGGGGAGGGGTTTAAATAGGGGGTGAGGGTGGCGTTAAATTAAAGAGGGGGTTAAATGGGGAGGGGTCTCCATTGTGGGTGGGATTGGTTAAATGGGGGGTGTCCATGCGGGGGGTTTCAATGGACGGGGGCGTTTAAATAGAGGTGGGGGGGGGGTTTAATATGGGTGGAGAAATGGGGGGGCGTGGTGTTAAATAGGGGGGTGGGTGCGGTTAAATGGGGGGGGGGTCTTCCATGTTGGGGGGTGGTTTATAATGGGGGGGGGGTGTCTCCAGTCTCCGGGCTTCGTGACCTCGTTCTTATGGGGAGGCGTGGGTTAACATTGGGGGGGGGGCTCCTTTCCAGGGTTGTGTGCAGGTTAAAATTTTGGGGGGGGGCTCCATGCGGGGCGGTGGCTTAACTGGGGGGGGGGGGGTGTTTAAATAGTTGGGGGGCGTGTCTTCAGGCTCCGGGCTGTGAACCTCGTTCTTAAGAGGGGGGGTGGGTAAATTGGGGGTCTGGGGGTTAAATGGGGGGCGGTCTCTATGCGGGGCGGTTGGGTTAAATTTGTGGGGGGGGGCGGGGGGGGGTCTCCAGTCTCCGCGGGCTGTGACCTCCGTTCTAATGGGGGGGGTGGGTTAAATTGAGGTGGTGGGGTGGAGGGTTAAATGGGGGGGGGGTCTCCATTGCTGGGGGGGCGGGTTAAATAAGGTGGAGGGGTGTAAATATGGGGGGGGGTCTTCCGTGCGGAGGGCGGTGCCGCATCCCCGTTTACACGGGACGCCATCATTCCCGTCGTTCCATCCTATGGGCGGCCCCCCCGGTGCCGGTATCTCCGTGTCCGTCCCCCGCCCCGGGGCTGTGGGGCGGGCGTTAACGTGGGTGTGGGGGGCGGTTAACGTGGGGGGGAGAGGCTGGTTACCGTGGGGGGGGGGCGTTAAGTGGGGGGGGTTCCGATGCCATCTCCGGCTCTGCCCCTTCCGCATCGGGGCGCCGGCCGCGGCTCCGTGTCCGGTGGGGGGGGGGGGGGGTAATCGCCGGGCTACCGCGTACCCCTCCGGTTACCGCGACCCCTCCTCAACGGGGGGGTGGGGGGCGGATCCCGTAATATAACGCGGTGAGGAGCGGATTGGGGGGGGGTGTGCTTCTTCTTTTTCTTATCGCCCGGAGCCCCCCCGCTGTTACCGGAGGATGCTCAGAGCTGAACGCGGCCCGCAACGCTCCGCCCGACCGGAACCGCTGTACCGTGTGGGTCCGGGTCGGTACCGAACCCCCCCCCGGTCCGGTATGACCCCCCCACGGCCGCCGATAGAGGAGGGGGAGGACGAGACCCCCAACGAGGGGCTCTGAGATCGATCCGATGAGCGAACGGAGCTGAGGATCCGAACCGAACCCCCCCCCCCCATTAGTTCCTATGGGTCCCATTAGTTCCTATGGGTCCCATTAGTTTCTATGGGTCCCATTGGGTCCCATTACCCCGAACCGAACCGAACCCCCCCCGGTCCCGTTCCCCCCCAGCCCCGTCCGTGTCGTTCTGGGTCCGCTCGTCCCCCCGCGTCGCCGTGGTTCCGCTGGGCGGTTCCGTGTCCATCAACTGCTCCCGGGGCTGGTGCCCGGTACCGGCTCCGCCCCCCGAACTTCATTGGACCCAACGGAGCCGAACCGGAATCAGCGGCCGGACCTGGAGGAGCTTCGTACTGAGCAACGTCAGCCAATGGCAGCCCGAGCCGGCCACGTGCTGGGCCACGTGCGGGGACAGCGCAGCCAATGGGAGCACGGCCATTGTGGTCTATAGTGAGGAGTGGGGTCGGGATATAGGGCCGGGGTTATAGGGCTGGGATTGGGTTTATAGGATTGGGGTTATAGGGTCGGGATTGGGGTTATAGGGTCAGGATATAGGGTCAGGGTATGGGGTTATAGGGTTGGGGTTATAGGGCCGGGATTGGGGTTATAGGGTTGGGATTGGGGTTATAGGGTTGGGATATAGGGTTGGGATTGGGGTTATGATATAGGGTTGGGGTTATAGGGTCGGGATTGGGGTTATAGGGTCGGGATTGGGGTTATAGGGTTGGGATTGGGGTTATAGGGTCAGTAGGGATATAGGGTCAGGGTATGGGGTTATAGGGTCAGGGTTGGGGTTATAGGGTCAGGGGTTATAGGGTCGGGGTTGGGGTTATAGGGTCGGGGGTTATAGGGTTGGGGTATAGGGTTATAGGGTCGGGATTGGGGTTATAGGGTCGGGATTGGGGTTATAGGGCCGGGATTGGGGTTATAGGGTCGAGATTGGGGTTATAGGGTCGAGATTGGGGTTATAGGGTCGGGATTGGGGTTATAGGGTTGGGGTTATAGGGCCGGGATTGGGGTTATAGGGCCGGGATTGGGGTTATAGGGTCGGGATTGGGGTTATAGGGTTGGGATTGGNGGGATTGGGGTTATAGGGCCGGGATTGGGGTTATAGGGTTGGGATTGGGGTTATAGGGTCGGGATTGGGGTTATAGGGTTGGGATTGGGGTTATAGGGTCGGGATTGGGGTTATAGGGTTGGGATTGGGGTTATAGGGTCAGGATATAGGGCCGGGATTGGGGTTATAGGGTCGGGATTGGGGTTATAGGGCCGGGATTGGGGTTATAGGGTCAGGATATAGGGTTGGGATTGGGGTTATAGGGTCGGGATTGGGGTTATAGGGTCAGGATATAGGGCCGGGATTGGGGTTATAGGGTCGGGATTGGGGTTATAGGGTTGGGGTATAGGGTCGGGATTGGGGTTATAGGGTCGGGATTGGGGTTATAGGGTTGGGATTGGGGTTATAGGGTCGGGATATAGGGTTGGGATTGGGGTTATGGGGTTGGGATATAGGGATGGGGGATATAGGGTCGGGATTGGGGTTATAGGATTGGGGTTATAGGGCCGGGATTGGGGTTATAGGGTCGGGATATAGGGATGGGGGGTTATAGAGTCGAGGGGATATAGGGTTGGGGTGGGTTATAGGGCCGGGATTGGGGTTATAGGGTCAGTAGGGATATAGGGTCAGGGTTGGGGTTATAGGGTTGGGATATAGGGTCGGGGTTGGGGTTATAGGGTCAGTAGGGATATAGGATAGGGGGGG
>NW_015440205.1:0-3441 GCF_001577835.2 Coturnix japonica | reverse complement strand
TTATAGGGTCAGTAGGGATATAGGATAGGGGGGGGTTATAGGGTTGGGGTATAGGGATGGAGGAATATAGGGTCGGGATTGGGGTTGGGGGGGATATAGGGTTGGGATTGGGGTTATAGGGCTGGGGGCTTATAGGGTTGGGGTTGGGGTTATAGGGTGGGGGTCGGGGTTGGGGGGATATAGGGTTGGGTTCAGGGGGGATATAGGGTTGGAGTTGGGGGGTTATAGGGTCGGGGGGTTATAGGGTTGGGGTATAGGGATGGGGGGATATAGGGTCGGGGGATATAGGGTCACCCTATATCATTTATAGGGTCACCCCATAGCACTTATAGGGTCACCCCATAGCATTTATAGGGTCCCTATATCATTTATAGGCTCACCCTATAGCACTTTATAGGGTCACCCTATAGCATTTATAGGGTCACCCCATAGCACTTATAGGGTCACCCTATAGCATTTATAGGGTCCCTATAGCACTTATAGGGCCGCCCCATAACGTTCTATTACCCCCCCCACAGAGCCCCCGTCCTGGGTCACGTTGGCCTCCATCCCCCCACTTCCGGTTCCGGTGGGCGCGGAGCTGACCCTCCTGTGTCACGTGGCCGAGTGCGGCCCATTGTCCAACCTGACCGTGACGTTACGGCGCGGGACGGAAACGCTCAGCAGCCATCGCTTCCCGACCGGAAGCGGAAGTGGAACGACCGGAAGTGGTGCTGCCGCCATTACGGTGCGGCACGCGTTGAATGCTGGGTTGGAGGACCACGGGCAGGTGGCGCTGTGTCACGCCGAGCTCTCGTTGAGGCCGCACGGGCCGCTCTTCGCGAGAGCTGCTCCGCCAATCAGGATCGAGGTGTACGGTGAGGGGCGGGGACAACATGGCGGCCGGGTCTGTGGCCTAGTCCGAATCTAAGGCCTAATCCGAGGCCTAATCCAAGGCCTAGTCTGAATCCAAGGCCTAAACCAAGGCCTAGTCCGAATCCAAGGCCTGATCCTAATCCCAATCCAATCCAAGGCCTAATCCCAATCCAAGGCTTGATCCTAATCCCAATCCAATCCAAGGCCTAATCCATGTCCTAATCCAAGGCCTAATCCGAGGCCTAATTCTAATCCCAATCCGATCCAAGGCCTAATCCACGGCCTAGTCTGAATCCAAGGCCTAATCTAAGGCCTAGTCCGAATCCAAGGCCTAATCCAAGGCCTGATCCTAATCCCAATCCAATCCAAGGGCCTAATCAAGGCCTAGTCGAATCCAAGGCCTAATCCCACGGGCCTAGTCTGACATCAAGCCTAAGTCTAAAAGGCGCCTTAAGTCGAATCCAAGGCCTAATCGCAAGGCTGATCCTAATCCCAATGCCAATCCAAGGCCTAATCAAGCCTGTCCGGAATCCAGCTAGCCGTAGGAGCCTAGGTCTTGAATTTCAAGGCCATAAACAAGGCCTAACCAAGGAGCCTTAGTTCTATCCCATCCAAGGCCTAATCCTAATTCCAGTCTAATCCATGGCCTAATCCTAATCCCAATTCCAAGGCCAATCCCAATCCAAGGCCTTAATCCTAATCCAAGGCCTAATCCCAATCAAGGCCTAGTCCTTAATCAAGGCCAATCCCAATCCAAGGCCAATCCAAGGCCCTAATAAATCCCCCCTATAATTACCCCCCCTTTAATAACCCCTTATAAAATTAACCCCCCTATAATAACCCCCCCCCCATATTAACCCCCCCTGTCCCCCCCCAGCCCTCCCATCCCCCCCCCAGCTCTTCCCCCCCCCCCACATGGAGCGGGGCAGCCAATCATCCTTCAGCTGCGTCGTCCGAGGAGCTTTCCCATTGGCCGAAACCCGCGTGTGGTTGGAGCTGGACGGGACGCCATTGGAGGAAACCGAGCTGTCAATCACGGAGGAGGAAGTGAAGGCCCAAGGTCGGATCCGAACCGGAACCGTGGGGAGCAGCCAATTGAAATGCACCGCGGCCGTGGGGGCGGGACAACGGAGCACAACGGCCATGATCCGCGTTTACAGTATGGAAACTATGGGGGGGATGTAGGGGGGGCTTATGGGGAGCACATTGAGACCAGACCCATAGATCCCATTGAGTCCATAGAGCCCATTGAGCCCAGCCCCATAGATCCCATAGATCCCATTGAGACCAGCCCCATTGAGCCCATTGAGACCATAGATCCCATTGAGACCAGCCCCATAGATCCCATAGATTCCATTGAGCCCATTGAGTCCAAAGATCCCATTGAGCTCATTGAGACCAGCCCCATAGATCCCATAGATCCCATTGAGTCCATAGATCCCATTGAGTCCAGCCCCATAGATCCCATAGATCCCATAGAGCCCATTGAGTCCATTGAGCCCATTGAGACTAGACCCATTGAGTCCATTGAGCCCATTGAGTCCAGCCCCATAGATCCCATTGAGCTCAGCCCCATAGATCCCATAGAGCCCACAGAGCCCATTGAGCCCAGCCCCACAGATCACATTGAGTCCATTGATCCCATTGAGTCCATTAAGCCCATTGAGCCCAGCCCCATAGATCCCATAGAGCCCACAGAGCCCATTGAGCCCAGCCCCATAGATCCCATTGAGTCCATTGAGCCCAGCCCCACTGAGACCAGACCCATAGATCCCATAGAGCCCATTGAGTCCATTGAATCTGAGTCCAGACCCATAGATCCCATTGAGTCCATTGAGACCAGCCCCATAGATCCCATAGAGCCCAAACCCATTGAGTCCATTGAGACCAGCCCCATAGATCCCATAGAGCCCGTTGAGTCCCTTGAGACCAGCCCCATTGAGCCCATTGAGTCCATAGATCCCATTGAGACCAGCCCCATAGATCCCATTGAGTCCATAGATCCCATTGAGACCAGCCCCATAGATCCCATTGAGTCCATAGATCCCATTGAGACCAGCCCCATTGAGCCCATTGATAGATCCCATTGAGTCCATTGAGCCCAGCCCCATAGATAGATCCCGAGAGGCCCATACGAAGTCCCAGTGAGTCCATTGTGAGGACCAGCCGCCAATAGATCCCATTGAGTCCATAGGATCCCATTGAGATCCAGCCGCCATAGATCCCATAGAATCCCAATAGCGCCCATTGAGTCCATTGAGACAGAGCGCAATAGATATCCATTAGATCCCGAAGTAGATCCGCAATTAGAGTCCATCGTGAGTCCATTTGAGTCCCATAGATCCATTGAGTCCATGTGAGTCAAGCCCCATAGAATGCCGCATTGAGTTCCATAGATTCCATTGAGGCCCATTGGCCCCATTTGGAGCCCATTTGAAGTCCATTGAGTCATTGAGGGCCATGAAGTCGGGCGATTGAGTCCATTGAAGCCCATTGAGTCCATTGAGCCATTGAATCCCATTGAGAGGCCCACCAGTTGAGACTCCATTGAGCCAGTTGACTTCCATATGAGATCCATTGAGTACG
>NW_015440204.1:10236-18620 GCF_001577835.2 Coturnix japonica | reverse complement strand
CCCCCATTGACCCCATTACCCCCATTGCCCCCAATGTCCCCATTGCCCCCATTACCCCCATTACCCCCGCTGACCCTACAGACCCCATTGACCCTCCATGCCCGCTGTGTGCTCACCCTTCTCGCAGGCGAGGTGTGCGAGCAGTGAGATGGTCTGGATGGTTTTGCCCAGCCCCATTTCATCGGCCAGGATCCCGTTGAGCTTCTTCTCGTACATGGTGACCAGCCAGTCCAGCCCAATGTGCTGGTACTCGCGTAACGTCCCACGCAGCAGGTGCGGGATCGGGGTCTTCACCTGCACATGGGAACACGTAGGAACCCATAAGGACCCCATAGACACCATAGACCCCATAAGGACCCCATAAGGACCCCAAAGACCCCATAGACCCCATAAGGACCCCATAAGGACCCCACAGACCCCATAAACCCCATAAGGACCCCATAGACCCCATAAGGACCCCATAGACCCCATAAGGACCCCACAGAACCCATAAGGACCCCATAAGGACCCCATAAACCCCACAAGGACCCCATAGACCCCACAAGGACCCCATAGACCCCACAAGGACCCCATAGACCCCATAAACCCCACAAGGACCCCATAGACCCCACAGACCCCATAAGGACCCCATAGACCCCATAAGGACCCCATAAACTCCATAAGGACCCCATAGACCCCATAAGGACCCCATAAAACCCATAAGGACCCCATAAACTCCATAAGAACCCCACAGACCCCATAAGGACCCCATAGACCCCATAAACCCCATAAGGACCCCATAAACCCCATAAGGACCCCATAAAAAGCCCATAAATGCCATAAGGACCCCATAAGGACCCTATAACCCCATAAGGACCCTATAAACCCCATAAGGACCCTATAAACCCCATAAGGACCCTATATGTGTACCTGCGTGGTGGCCAGCGTGTACCTTTTGGGCTGCAGGACCCCATAGACCCCATAACAACCTCACAGACCCCATAAACCCCATAAGGACCCCATAAGGACCCCATAAGGACCCCATAAGGACCCCATAGACACCATAAACCCCACAAGGACCCCATAGACCCCATAGACACCATAACAACCCCACAGACCCCATAACAACCACACAGACCCCATAAGGACCCCATAGACCCCATAAGGACCCCATAGACCCCATAAACTCCATAAGGACCCCATAGACCCCATAACAACACCACAGACCCCATAAGGACCCCATAGACCCCATAACGACCCCACAGACCCAATAAGGACCCCATAAACTCCATTAACACCCCATAAGGGAATCTCCAACTCTATAGAACATCTACAAAGATAACAACTTCTCACGTGAATGGCAGGCGTCCTATAATATAGAGTGAGCGCGCTCAACTAACGATCTTCGCGGCACGCTTAGCGAGGCGCATGGTGTTCCACTGTGGAATAGGATGGCATAACCATCTGTCCCAAGTCAATCCCCATGAGAGTCCATGCACGTAATATTCCTGGCTAACCTGCCGAGTCTCTACCTTCATCACTGACACTTAACTGACGATAGATAAGGCGATCGCACTCTTCCCCTGCCCGAAACTTATACAGCCATCCACCCCATTACTCGTGTCTGATGCTATACTCCACTATCTCATTTGGACACAAAGTCAATCATCACGAGCACCTCATCTGCTAGCAACCTCCAAATCGAGTGAACTCACAGAGGTCGCGCGCGCGACTTACGCGTGAGTAGTGTATAGGTGTGATAGTGAAGGTGACTCTCAGCGGTCTGCGAGCCAGACTTTTTGTCATAAATATATGCGTGCTCGCTAACCCTCTCGCTATTACTAATATAGGATAGCCTATTATCATCTCCGTTACCTACCGCACGCGGAACTAACGTTTATTCTAATAGTATGTATATCATGTTTGTGCGGGCGGACAGACACTAGGCTTCTAGCGACTGCGAACGAGATCGCGTCTAGATTAGGCCGTCCCGCTCATCCCCATGCCAGCACTAATGCAGCGCTGGTCATACTAGCCACTACAAGTATATCGATAGATACTTCTGAAGCTTGAAGTGGGTGCTCTTGGTGTATTCTGTTCCCCTGTCAGTACTCGAACCATAGTACCGACGATATCCCCTATATTAGTAGGTCTCTGTCTTCCTAAGCCCTCACAACAAAACTACGATTCCTCACGATGACATCCGCGCGTATAGACTCATACCTCATTACACCATCCTCGCCACTCCTCAATGACCACTCCGCCTCGAACTACGCAAATAGGACCAAACTCCTCGCATAGACTCCTAGTCACGATAAATCTAGTCACAGCCCCACAGGACCCATAAGGACCCCACAGGACCCCCATAAGGACCCACAGACTCCATAAGGGCCCATAACCCCATAAGGACCCATAAGACCCCATAGGACCCCACAAGACCCATAAACCCCATAAGACCCATAGACCCATAAGGACCCACAGACCCCATTAAGGACCCCCATTAAGGACCCCATAGAACCCCATAATATTACCTGCGTGGTGGCCAGCGTGTACCTTTGGGGCTGCAGGACCCATAAGGACCCCATAGACCCCATAAGGACCCATATACCCAATAAGGACCGCCATAAAACCCCCATCAGAACCCCATAAGACCCCATAAGGACCCCATAAGGACCCCAATAGACCTCCATAAGGACCCCATAGACACCCATAACAAACCCCACGACCCAGGAAGGACCCCATAGACCCCAATAACCATAAGGACCCCATAGACCCCATTTAAGGACCGCCCATAGACCCATAAGGACCCACAGAACCCATAACGGACCCCACAGACCCCATAACGGACCCCCAGAACCCAATAAGGAACCCCATAGACCCCATAAACCGCATAGGCCCACAGACCCCATAAACCCATAAGGACCTACCCATAAGGACCCCATAGACCCCCTTAAGTCCCATAACCCCATATATTTACCTGCGTGGTGGCGCAGCGTGCTACCCTTTGGGCGCAGGACCCCGAAGGACCCCATGACCGCCGCATAAGGACCCCATAGACCCCTAAGTACCCCATAACCCCATAAGGATCCCCATAGACCCCTATAGGACCCTCCATAAGGACCCCATAACGGACCCCATAAACCCCATATAGAACCCCATAAGGACCCATAAACCCCATGGAATGGACCCATAGACACCATAACGACCCCACAGACCCCATAAGGACCCCACAGACCCCATAAGACCCCATCAGACCCATAAGGACCCCAAAGACCCCATAAACCCCATAAGGACCCATAGCACCATAAGACCCACAGACTCCATAAACAACCCCACAGGACCCCATAAGGACCCCATAGACCCCATAAGGACCCCACCAGACCCCATAAGGACCCCATAAACTCCATTAACACCCCATAAGGACCCCATAAACGCCATATAGACCCCATAGACCCCATATAGACCCCATATAGACCCCATATAGACCCCATAAACCCCATATAGACCCCATAAGGACCCCATAAACCCCATATAGACCCCATAAGGACCCCATAAACCCCATAAGGACCCCATAGACCCCATAAGGACCCCACAGACCCCATAAAAACCCCATAAGGACCCCATAGACCCCATAGACCCTATATATTTACCTGCATGGTGGCCAGCGTGTACCCTTTGGGCTGCAGGACCCCATAAGGACCCCATAGACCCCATAAGGACCCCATAGACCCCATAAACCCCATAAGGACCCCATAAGGACCCCATAAACCCCATAAGGACCCCATAGACCCCATAAGGACCCCATATAGACCCCATAGACCCCATAAGGACCCCATAAGGACCCCATAGACCCCATATAGACCCCATATACCCCATAAGGACCCCATATAGACCCCATAAGGACCCCACAGACCCCATAAGGACCCCATAGACCCCATAAACCCCACAAGGACCCCATAAGGACCCCATAGACCCCATAAGGACCCCAAAGACCCCATAAACCCCATAAGGACCCCATAGACCCCATAAGGACCCCATAAACCCCATATAGACCCCATAAGGACCCTATAAGGACCCCATAAACCCCATATAGACCCCATAAGGACCCCACAGACCCCATAAGAACCCCATAGACCCCATAAGGACCCCATATATTTACCTGCGTGGTGGCCAGCGTGTACCCCTTGGGCTGCAGGACCCCATAAGGGCCCCACAGACTCCATAAGGGCCCCATAGACCCCATAAGGACCCCATAAACCCCATAAGGACCCCATAGACCCCATAAGGACCCCATATAGACCCCATAAGGACCCCATAGACCCATATATTTACCTGCGTGGTGGCCAGCGTGTACCCCTTGGGCTGCAGGACCCCATAAGGACCCCATAAGGACCCCATAGACCCCATAACAACCTCACAGACCCCATAAGGACCCCATAAGGACCCCATAGACCCCATAAGGACCCCATAAGGACCCCACAGACCCCATAAGGACCCCACAGACCCCATAAGGACCCCACAGACCCCATAAACCCCATAAGGACCCCATAGACACCATAAGGACCCCATAGACACCATAAGGACCCCACAGACCCCATAGACCCCATAAGGACCCCATAAGGACCCCATAGACCCCATAAGGACCCCATAAGGGCCCCATAGACCCCATAAGGGCCCCATAGACCCCATAAGGGCCCCACAGACCCCATAAGGGCCCCACAGACCCCATAAGGGCCCCATAAGGACCCCACAGACCCCATAAGGACCCCACAGACCCCATAAGGACCCCATATATTTACCTGCGTGGTGGCCAGCGTGTACCCCTTGGGCTGCAGGACCCCATAAGGACCCCATAGACCCCATAAGGACCCCATAGACACCATAACGACCCCACAGACCCCATATAGACCCCATAAGGACCCCATAAACCCCATATAGACCCCATAAGGACCCCATAAGGACCCCACAGACCCCATAAGAACCCCATACACCCCATAACCCCATATGTGTACCTGCGTGGTGGCCAGCGTGTACCCTTTGGGCTGCAGGACCCCATAAGGACCCCACAGACCCCATAAGGACCCCACAGACCCCATAAGGACCCCATAGACCCCATATATTTACCTGCGTGGTGGCCAGCGTGTACCCTTTGGGCTGCAGGACCCCATAACCTCATAAGGACCCCATAAGGACCCCATAAACCCCATAAGGACCCCACAGACCCCATAAAGACCCCACAGACCCCATACGGGCCCCATAGACCCCATAAGGACTCCATAAGGACCCCATAAACCCCATATAGACCCCATAAGGACCCCATAGACCCCATATAGACCCCATAAGGACCCCATAAACCCCATAAGGACCCCATAGACCCCATATAGACCCCACAAGGACCCCATAGACCCCATAAGGACCCCATAAGGACCCCATAAACCCCATAGACCCCATAAGGACCCCATATATTTACCTGCGTGGTGGCCAGCGTGTACCCCTTGGGCTGCAGGCTCTCGGCCGCAGCCGCGATGTCGCTGATCTCCTTCTTGGGGAGTGGGGGGGGGGGGGGGGGGGGGGGGGGGGGCGGAGCTTCGGCCTCGTCGTCGTCGTCTTCCTCCTCCTCTTCTTCTTCCTCCTCTTCTTCCTCTTCCTCTTCCTCCTCTTCTTCGTCCTCTTCCTCTTCTTCATCTTCGTCTTCTTCCTCTTCGTCGTCGTCGCTGTCGGCTGCCAGGGAGTCTGGGATGGGGAAGGACCCCATAGACCCCATAAGGGACCCCATAGACCCCATAAGGGACCCCATAGGGACCCCATAGGGACCCCACAGACCCCACAGGGACCCCACAGACCCCATAAGGACCCCAGAGACACCATAGACACCATAAGGACCCAAGAGACCCCATATAGATCCCATACACACCCCATATACCCCATATAGACCCCATAAGGACCCCATAAGGACCCCATAAACCCCATATAGACCCCATAAGGACCCCATATACCCCATAAGGACCCCATACCGGATCTGGTCCTGTGGACGGACCCCATAGACCCCATATAGACCCCATAAGGACCCCATAGACCCCATATAGACCCCATAGACCCCATAAGGACCCCATATAGATCCCATACACACCCCATAGACCCCATAAACCCCATAAGGACCCCATAAACCCTATATAGACCCCATAAGGACCCTATAGACCCCATAAGGACCCCATATAGATCCCATACACACCCCATAAACCCCATATAGAGCCCATATAGACCCCATAAACCCCATATAGACCCCATACACACCCCATATAGACCCCATACACACCCCATAGACCCCATATAGATCCCATACACACCCCATAAACCCCATACACACCCCATAGACCCCATCGACCCCATATAGACCCCATACACACCCCATATAGACCCCATAGACCCCATAAGGACCCCATCGACCCCATAAGGACCCCATACACACCCCATAAACCCCATATAGACCCCATAGACCCCATATAGAGCCCATATAGACCCCATACACACCCCATAGACCCCATAAGGACCCCATCGACCCCATATAGACCCCATACACACCCCATAAACCCCATATAGACCCCATAGACCCCATATAGACCCCATATAGACCCCATAAGGACCCCATAGACCCCATAGGGACCCCAGAGACCCCATAGGGACCCCAGAGACCCCATAAAGAACCCATAGACCCCATAAGGACCCCATAGACCCCATAAGGACCCCACAGACCTCATAAGGACCCCACAGACCCCATAGGGACCCCAGAGACACCATAGACACCATAAGGACCCCAGAGACCCCATAGACCCCATAAAGAACCCATAGACCCCATAAAGAACCCATAGACCCCATAAAGAACCCATAGACCCCATAAGGAGCCCATAGAGCCCATAAGGAGCCCATAGAGCCCATAAGGACCCCATATAGACTCCATAAGGACCCCATATAGACCCCATAAGGACCCCATAGACCCCATATAGATCCCATAAGGACCCCATAGACCCCATATAGATCCCATAAGGACCCCATAGACCCCATATAGACCCCATAGACACCATAAGGACCCCATAAGGACCCCATATAGACCCCATAAGGACCCCAAAGGACCCCATAAACCCCATAAGGATCCCATAGACCCCATATAGATCCCATACACACCCCATAGACCCCATAAGGACCCCATATAGACCCCATAGACCCCATAAGGACCCCATAGACCCCATATAGACCCCATCGACCCCACATAGACCCCATAAGGACCCCACAAGGACCCCATAGACCCCATAAAGAACCCATAGACACCATAAGGAACCCATAGACCCCATAAGGACCCCATAGACCCCATAAAGAACCCATAGACCCCATAAGGAACCCATAGACCCCATAAGGAACCCATAGACCCCATATAGACCCCATAAGGACCCCATATAGATCCCATACACACCCCATAAACACCATATAGACCCCATAAGGACCCCATAAACCCCATATAGACCCCATAAGGACCCCATAGACCCCATATAGACCCCATACACACCCCATATAGATCCCATATAGACCCCATAAGGACCCCATATAGAGCCCATAGACCCCATATAGACCCCATAAGGACCCCATAGACCCCATATAGATCCCATACACACCCCATAGACCCCATAAGGACCCTATAAGGACCCCATATAGACCCCATAAGGACCCCATATACCCCATAAGGACCCCATAGACCCCATATAGACCCCATAAGGACGCCATAGACCCCATAAGGACCCCATATACCCCATAAGGACCCCATATAGACCCCATAAACCCCATAAAGATCCCATACACACCCCATAGACCCCATATAGACCCCATAAGGACCCCATATAGACCCCATCAGGACCCCATAGACCCCATATAGACCCCATACACACCCCATAGACCCCATATAGAGCCCATACCGGATCTGGTGCTGCTGGCCGCGGGCGCTGACTCGCAGTCGGAATCATTGAAGGCCCCGGCGTATTTCTGCAGCAGCTCCTCCATGGGCAGCTCCCCTGCAACACGCGTGTGCGGCGTCATACGTGTATAGTGTCATACGTGTACAATGTCATACGTGTACGGCGTCATACGTGTACATTGGTCAGACATGTATGCATACACCCCCCCCCATACCACCCCCATATCCCCCTATTTCCCCCATATAACTCCATATACACCCATACCCACCCCATATCCCCCCATATAACCTCATATAACCCCATATAACCCCCATATCACCCCTATTAACCCCCATATCCCCCCCATATAACCCCATATAACCCCATCTCCCCCCATATAACCCCATATATCCCCCATATAACCCCATATATCCCCCATATCCCCCCATATCCCCCCATATC
>NW_015440204.1:0-8578 GCF_001577835.2 Coturnix japonica | reverse complement strand
AAATCCCTATAGTCCCCCCATATTAACCCCCAGCAGAACCCCATAAACCCCCATATCCCCCCATATCCAAGCCCTCATATCCCCCCATACCCATAACCCCTCACCCCCTATCCCCCATATACCCATATCCCATGACTGACCCCCCAATATCGCCCCCCATCCCAATCACCCGCATAAACCCCCATATTCCCCCTATTACCCCCCCATATTCCCCCATATCCCCCCATACGCCCATGTCTTGTGCCCCCCATGGGTGGCTGTATCCAGCTGCCCCACATTTGGGTTGGGGGTCCCATATTGGGTTTGGGGGTCTCAGAGCCCTTTTACTGTCCGCCCGGCTACCAAACCCCCCGCCCATTGGGAGGTGGGGAGGGGGTCTGTGTTAAGCGCGGGGGGTGACCCCTTCATATGGGGGGGGGGGGTCCTGTGTGTTATTTGGGGGGGGTTCCCCCCCCCCCCCCCCCCCCTTGTGTGTTATTTGGGGGGGGGTCTGTGTGTTATTTGGGGGGGTTGGGGTTATTTTGGGGGGTCTGTGTGTTATTGTCCCGGAGGTCTGTGTATGTTATTTGAGGGGGTCTATGTGTTATTTGGGGGGGTTAGGGGGTGATTTGGGGGGGGTCTGGTGTGTTATTTGGGGGGGGTTGGGGGTTATTGGGGGGATTGGGGGGTTAATTTGGGGGGGGTCGTGTGTGTTATTTTGGGGGGGTCTGTGTGTTTCATTTGGGTCCTGTGTGTTATTTGGGGGGTGCCTATGTGTTATTTGGGGGGGGGTTGGGGGTTATTTGGGGGGGGTGTGCTGTGGTTTTATGGGGGGGTCTGTGTGGTTATTTGGGGGGGTGTGGGGTTATTTTGGGGGGCGGGTCTGTGTGTTTTTTGGGTGGGGTCTGTGTGTGTATTTGGGTGCTGTGTGTCTATTTGGGGGGTCTGTGTGATTATTTTGGGGGGGGTCTGTGTGTTGATTTGGGGGGTTGGGGGTTATTTGGGGGGGGTCTGTGTGTTATTTGGGGGGTCTGTGTGTTATTTTGGGGGGCGTCTCGTGTGTTACTTGGGGGGGGGAGTTGGGGGTATTTGGAGGGGGTCTGTGTGTTATTGGGGTCTGTGTGTTATTTGGGGGGGGTCTGTTTGTGTTATTTGGGGGGTCTGTGTGTTATTTGGGGGTTATTTTGTGGGGGTTGTGGGGGTTATCTTGGGGGCGGTCTGTTGTGTTATTTGAGGGGGGTCTGTGTGTTTATTTGGGGATGTTTTTGGGGGGGGCTTTTGGGGTTATTTGGAGGGGTCGTGTGTATTTTGGACCTTTTCTGGGGGGGGGTCTGTGTGGTTATTTGGGGGTTATTTGGGGGGGGGTCTTGTGTGTTTATTTGGGGGTTATTTTGGGGGGGGTTGGGGGTTATTTGGGGTCTGACTGTGTTATTTGGGGGGCGTTGCGGGGTTATTTGGGTGGGGTCTGTGTTGTTATTTGGGGGGGCTTGTGTGTTATTTGGGGGGGTGGTCTGTGTGTTACTTGGGGGGGGGGTTGGGGGTTATTTGGGGGGGTCTGCTTGTGATTATTATTGGGGTCTGTGTGCTATAATCTTGGAGGGGGGTCTGTTGTTATTTGGGGGGAGGTCCCTGTGTGTTATTTGGGGTTATTTGGGAGGGGAGGTTTGGGGTTTTTGGGGGGGTCCTTTGGTGTGTTATTTGGGGGGGGTCTGTGTGTTATTTGGGGGTTATTTGGGGGGGGGTTTGGGGGTTATTTGGGGGGGTCTGTGTGTTATTTGGGGGGGGGTCTGTGTGTTATTTGGGGGTTATTTGGGGGGGGTTGGGGGTTATTTGTTCTGACCCCGACTAATATCCCCGGTGTGTATATTTTGGGGGGTTGGGTTATTTGGGGGTCGGTGTGTTATTTGGGAGGGTCGTTGTGTTATTTGGGGGGGCGTCTGTCTGTGTTACTTGAAGGGGGGGGTTGGGGTTATTTGGGGGTCTGTTGTGTTATTTGGGTCTGTGTGTTATTTGGGGGTTCTGTGTGTTATATTGGGGGGGGTCTGGTGTTATTTGGGGTTATTTGGGGGGTGGGGTTATTGGGGGGTCTGTGTGATTATTTGCGGGGGTCTGTGTGTAATTCTTGCCGGGGTTATTTGGGGGGGGGTTTGGGGGTTATTTGGGGGGGTCTGTGTGTTATTTGGGGGTCTGTGTGTTATTTGGGGGTTATTTGGGGGCGGGTCGGGTGTTATTGGGGTTATGTTGGGGGGGTTGGGGTTATTTGGGTCGTGTGTTATTTGGGGGGGGTTGGGGGTATTACTTTCGGAGGGGGTCTGTGTTGTTATTTGGGGGGGTCTGTGTGTTATTTGGGGGGTCTGTCGTAGTACTTGGGGGGGGGGTTGGGGTTATTTGGGGGGGTCTGTGTGTTATTTGGGGTCTGTGTGTTATTTGGGGGGTCTGTGTGTTTATTTGGGGGCGTGTGTTTATTTGGGGGTTAATTTGGGGGGGTTTGGGTTATTTGGGGGGTCTGTGTGATTATTTGGGGGTCTGTGTGTTATTTGGGGGTTATTTGGGGGGGCTTGGGGGTTATTTGGGGGGGTCTGTGTGTTATTTGGGGGGTCTGTGTGTTATTTGGGGGTTATTTGGGGGGGTCTGTGTGTTATTTGGGATTTATTTTGGGGAGGGGTTGCCGGGTTATGTTGGGTATGTGGTTATTTGGGGGGGGGTTGGGGGTTATTTGGGGGGGTCGGTCTGTTATTTGGGGGGTTCTGTGTGTTATTTGGAGGGAGGGTCTGTGTGTTATTTGGGGGGGGGTTGGGGTTATTTGGGGGGGTCTGTGTGTTATTGGGGTCTGTGTGTTATTTGGGGGGGCTCTGTGGGTTATTTGGGCGGGGGTCTGTGTGTTTATTTGGGGTTATTTGGGGGGGTTTGGGCGGTTATTTGGGGGTGCGTCTGTGTGTTATTTGGGCGGGGGTCGTGTGTTTATTTGCTGAGTTATTGGGGGGGGTTTGGGGTGATTTGGGGGGGTCTGTGTGTTGATTTGGGGGGTGGTCTGTGTTGTTATTTGGGTAGTTTGGGGGGGTCTTGTGTGTATTTGGGGGGTTATTTGGGGGGGTTGGGGGTTATTTGGGGTCTGTGTGTTATTTGGGGGGGTTGGGTTATTTGGGGGGGTCTGTGTGTTATTTGGGGGGGTCTGTGTGTTATTTGGGGGGGGGTCTGTGTGTTACTTGGGGGGGGTTGGGGGTTATTTGGGGGTTCTGTGTGTTATTGCGTCTGTGTGGTTATTTGGGGGGGGTCTGTGGTCTATTTGGGGGGTCGTGTGTTATTTGGGGTTATTTGGGGGGGGTTTGGGGTTATTGGGCGAGGGTCTGGTTGTTATGTGGGGGGGGTCTGTGTGTATTTGGGGTTATTTGGGGGAGGGTTTGGGTCATTTGGGGGGGTCCTGTGTGTTGATTTGGGGCGGGGTCTGTGCGTTATATTTGGCGGTTATCTTTGTGGGGGTTGTGTGTTATATTGGGGGTTATTTTGGGGGGGGTTGGGGGTTATTTGGGGTCTGTGTGCGTTTGGGGGGGGTGGGGGTTATTTTTGGGGGGGTGCTGCGCTGTGTTATTTGGCGGGCCGGGGGTCTGTGGTGTTATTTGGGGACGGGGGGGGTCTGTGTGTTTACTTGCTCGGGGGGGGTTGAGGGGGTATTTTGCGGGGTCTGTGTGTGTATTTGGGTCTGTGTGTTATTGGGGGGGGGTCTGTGTGTATTTGGGGGGGGTCTGGTGTTATTGGGGGTTATTTTGGGGGAGGGGTTTGGGGGTTATTTGGGGGGTTCTGTTTTATTTGGGGGGGTCTTTGTGTGTTATTTGGGGGTTATTTTGGGGGGGGTTTGGGGTTATTTTGGGGGTCTGTTAGATCGAACACGTATCCGAACCCAGGATTCCAAAGTCCAAATTGTGTTATTTGGGGGGGTCTGTGTTGTTATTTGGGTTATTTGGGGGCGGTCTGTGTGTTTTATGTTGGGGTATATTTGGTTGGCGGGTTGGGGTTAATTTGGTCTTGTTTATTTGGCGGGGGGTTGGGGCTTATTTGGGGGTCTGTGTGTTTATTTGGGGGGGTCTGTGTGTTATTTGGGGGGTCTGTGTGTTACTTGGGCGGGGGTGGGGGTTATTTGGGGGGTCTGGTGTTATTTGGGGTTGTTGTTATTGGGGGTCTGTCCTGTGTTATCTTGGGGGTCTGGGTGTTATTTGGGGTATTTGGGGGGGGGTTTGGGTGTTATTTGGGCCTGTGTGTTATGTGGGGAGGGGTCTGTGTTGTTATTTGGGGTTATTTGGGGGGGGTTTGGGGGTTATTTGGGGGTCTGTGTGTTATTTGGGGGCTGTTGTTATTGGGGGTTTATTTGGGGGGGGTCTGTGTTTATTTGGGCTTATTTTGGTTGGGGTTTATTTTGGCGGGCTGTGGTGTTATTTGGGGGGGGTGGGGGTTAGTTTGGGGGTCTTGTGTATATTGGGGGGGTCTGTTGTTTTATTTGGGGGTCTGTCGTGTTACTGTGGGGGGGTTGGGGGTATTTGGGGGGGTCTGTGTTTATTGTGGGGTCTGTGTGTTATTTGGGGGGTTAGGGGGTTATTTGCGGGGGGTCTGTGTGTTAATTTTTGGGGTCTGTGTGATTTTTGGGGGGAGGGTCTTTGTGTTGTTAGTTGGGCGGGGGCTCACCTTCCCTGCGCCACTCAAATCCAGCTCTTGTTTGATGGTCCACGTCCCCCTCCAGCCGCTCCTTGGGCTGCGGATAGTCTCCTCCTCATCTTCACCTGGGGGCAATGAAAGATGGGAGGGGGGGCTACAGGAGGGCTATGGGGGCTATAGGGGGTGATGGGCGGCTATGGGGGTGATGGGGGGCTATGGGGGTGGATGGGGGGCTAATGGGGGCTATAGGCGTGATGGGGGGCATATGGGGGGTGGATGAGGGCGTGCGTTATGTGGGGGCGTGGGATAAGTAAGGGGCGGGAGCATGAGGGGTGCTATGGAGGAGGGGGGCGGTGATGGGGGCGCTGATGCTGGGGAGTGGGGCTATGGGGCATGGGAGTGATGGAGGGCGTGCGATGGGGGCTGTATGGAGTGGGTGATGGAGGGGTGAGGGCGGATGAGGATGGAGCTGGATGGTATCGGGGGGCTAGGGTAGGGCGTGGAGATATGGTGGGAGCTATGGGGAAGGCGATGGGCTAATGGAGGTTATTGGGAGGGCTATGGGGGGCTGATGGGGGGTGATGGGCCAGGTGGGGGTCAAGTACTCGGGGCTCGATGTGTGTGATGGCGGGGGGGCTATGGGGGGCTATTAGGGGTGCCATGATTCGGGGCTTATTGGGGGGCTATTAGGGAACGCGGGGGGGGGGGGGGGTAGTGGGGACGTGCCTATCCCCACTAAAAATTGTGCTGGTCTCAATAATGGTGGTGTAGATGGCCAAAGTATCTGGTGATGGGAGATAGCGCGCTGGGCGAGTGGAGAGTGGGTGCAGATTGATGGGTCGGTGATGGCGGGGGTGGGTCAGACTGGGGCGGCTAGAATGGACGGGGGGCTATACGGTAGGCGGTGATGCGGGCTGATGGCGGCTGATGGGGGGCTATAAGGAGCAATTGAGGTGGGCAAACGATAGGTCATAGGGTGCGTCAAAGTGGGGGGGCAAATGGGGTCTGGCAAGTTGGGGGCTGGGGCTATAGGGAGCACAGCTGGGGGCATCCCCCCCCTCATCCCTCTCTGTCCTCACGGAGTGCGATAATCAATTAGTTCGGCGATGAGCAAGTTGTCTCCTCTATCTGTTTGGCCCAAACCGCAGCCACCTGGGGGCAATAGGGGGGCAGATGGGGGACACCCCATAGGGCCTCACCCCATAGTCTCGCCCCATAGGTCTTCACCCTATAAATGCGTGCACCGCCATTCTAGCTCTTCGTCGAAGCGCGCGCGAGATGAGCCGACCACTTCCTGCCGTGGCAGGGTGTCGAGTCTGCTCTTCCAAGCCCCAGCTCCTGTAGGGAGCGCTCTCCGTCTCCCTTTCAGCCCCTCTGTAGCCTCTGTGGTGTTCGGGTAGGCTCTTAAAACAAAAATACAACCACATTCATCTCCCCCCCATTATTCACCCCATATCCCCCTCCATCTCCCCATTATAACCCTCCCCATTTATCCCCCATAGCACCATATCAACCATATTAACCCATGATTGCCGCCCTGGGCGATAGTATGCGACTCCATATATCGTCCACATTATCCCCTCATAGTCTCCCCATAATCCCCCCATAATTCATCGCCCTACGTCCCCAATAATATCCGCGCTCGAGTGTTAATCCCTCGCGAGGTATCTGCCCGCATGATCTCCGCGATTGTAGTCTCTCCTATATCTCCCGCCCTAGTATCTCTCACATAGCTCCACCCGACTCATTTTAATCCCTCCTGCCATATCGCCCTATATCTCCCCATATTCTCCCCATATCCCCTCATATCTCCCATACTCCCCCCATATCTCACCACATACAAATCTCATCCCTAGGTATAAACCCATATCTCGCCCATACCCCCCATATCTCCCCCTCATATAACCCCATATCTCGCCTATTATCTCTCCCCGATCATCCATATCACCCTATATCTCCCCCCATACACCCCATTATCCCCCCCATAAATCTCCCCCATATCCCCCCATATCTCCCCATATAAGTCTTTCCCATATATCCCCCAATTATTCTCTCATATAACCAATCCCCCCCATATCATCCCTATATCTCCCCATATCCCCCATAATCTCCCCATAATCCCCCATATCTCCCCATATCTCCCCCCAAGAGGGGTGGGTGTGGGGGGGTGTGGGGTGATCAGAGGGTTGAGTGGGGTGGGGGGTTGGTAGGGGGATGGTGTGGGGGTTGGAGCTATTTTAGAATGTAGTGGTTGGAGTGCTGGGAAGGATGTGTGAAGTGGATGTAGTCTGGTGATCTGGGTGGGGGTGGGAGTGAGGGGTGGGGAGGGTGGGGGAGTTTGAACGCCCATATCCGCCAGGTACTCCGCGTATGATCTCCCATGATGCCCCCATATTCTCCCCAATCTCGCCCATTACCCCAGTGTGATGCGCTCGCCGCGAGTTCTGCCCCATGATGCGTGCGCCAGTATCCCCCATGCGGTATAAGCCCAGAGGTATCCGCCGCGCGAGTATGCGTTCCCGTGACGGTATCGGATTCGCGCAATCACCCATATGCTCGCCCAGGATCTCCGCCAGTATCCCACCCGATAGTCACCCCATAGATCTCCCCATCGGTCGCCCCCCGATGGGTATTCCGCCCATATAACCCCCAATCCCCCCATATCCCACCATGTCTCCCCATATAACCCCATTATTCCCCCATATCTTCCCCATCTATCCTCCCCATCATCCCCCCATATCGTCCCCGCCCATATAAACCCCATATCACCCCATATCCCCCATATCCCCCATATAACCCATAGTCCCCCATATCCCCCCATATCTCCTCCTCCATATCTCCCCATATCCCCCCATATCTCTTCCATATCTCCCCCCATATATCCCCCCATATCTCCCCATATCTCCCCCATATCTCCCCATATCCCCCCATATCTCCCCATATCCTTACCGTGCTGCCCCACATGTGTCCCGGTTCTCCTTGGCGCATTGAGGCTCCTGCTGAGCAGATCCGAGTATCGCTCCGTCTGCCCCACAATAAAATCCAGTTGTAGGTCCAGCGCCTTCTTACGCTTCTCCTCCAGCCGGGATTGCTGCTTGAACTGCACCACCTGCAATGGAAGGCACCCCATAGCGCCCCATAGCACCCCATAGCACCCCATGGCGCCCCATGGCACCCCATGGCACCCCATAGGACCCATAGCGCCCCACAGCACCCCATGGCACCCCATAGGACCCATAGCACCCCATGGCACCCCATAGAGCCCCATAGCATCCCATGGCACCCCATGGTGCTCCATGGCACCCCATAGCGCCCCATAGTGCCCCATAGCATCCTATGGCACCCCATGGTGCTCCATGGCACCCCATAGAGCCCCATAGCACTCCATGGCACCCCATAGCACCCCATAGAGCCCCATAGCACCCTATGGCACCCCATGGCACTCCATGGCACCCTATGTCCCCCAATGACACTCTATGTCCACCAATGGCACCCAATAACCCCATAATAGCCCCCTATGTCCCCCTATGACCTTATAATAGCCCCCAATGGCCCCCTATGACCCCATAATAGCCCCCAATGGCCCCCTATGACCCCATAATAGCATAATAATGGCACCCTATGGCCCCATAATAGCCCCCTATGTCCCCCTATGACCCCATAATAGCCCCCTATGTCCCCCTATGACCCCATAATAGCCCCCAATGGCACCCTACGACCCCATAATAGCCCTCAATGGCACCCTATGTCCCCCAATGACACCCTATGTCCCGCATTGCCACCCAATAACCCCATAATAGCCCCTATGTCCCCCAATGACCCCATAATATCCCCTATATCCCCCAATCCCCTATAATATCCCCTATATCCCCCATAATATCCCCTATATCCCCCAATACCCCCTAATA
Source organism: Coturnix japonica (assembly GCF_001577835.2). Lineage (NCBI taxonomy): Eukaryota > Metazoa > Chordata > Aves > Galliformes > Phasianidae > Coturnix > Coturnix japonica. The sequence continues at coordinate 44 of NW_015440204.1, read as the reverse complement.
TCCCCTATATCCCCCATATTCCCTATATCCCCCCTAATATCCCC
>NW_015440203.1:16462-18657 GCF_001577835.2 Coturnix japonica | reverse complement strand
GGTGTTATGGAGCGAGCAGCCCGACAGGAGACCCACCATCGACCAGATCTTCGACCAGGTACATCTATGGGGTCTATGGGGTACATCTATGGGGTTTATGGGGTCTATGGGGAGGTTTATGGGGTCAGTGGGGGGGTTTATGGGGTCTATGGGGGATTTATGGGGTCAATGGGCAGTTTGGGGGTGTTATGGAGCGAACAGCCCAAGAGGAGACCCACCATCGACCAGATCTTCGACCAGGTACATCTATGGGGTCTATGGGGTCTATGGGGTACATCTATGGGGTTTATGGGGTCTATGGGGTCAATAAGGGGGTTTATGGGGTCTATGGGGGGTTTGGGGGTGTTATGGAGCGAGCAGCCCGAGAGGAGACCCACCATCGACCAGATCTTCGACCAGGTACATCTATGGGGTCTATGGGGTCTATGGGGGGTTTATGGGGTCAATGAGGGGTTTGGGGGGGCACAGGGATGAATGGGGCCCTATGGGGCCTGAGATATGGGGTCAGATGCGCCATAAATGGAGATATGGGATATGGGGATGAATGGGGCCCTATAGGACCTGAGATATGGGGCCAGGATGGGAAGATATGGGGCACAGGGATGAATGGGGCCCCATGGGACCTGAGATATGGGGTCAGATGGGCCATAAATGGAGATATGGGGCTGGGATGGGATTATAGGATACACAGGGATGAATGGGGCCCTATGGGACCTGAGATATGGGGTCAGATGGGCCATAAATGGAGATATGGGATATGGGGATGAATGGGGCCCTATAGGACCTGAGATATGGGGTCAGATGGGCCATAAATGGAGATATGGGGCCAGGATGGGACTATAGGATATGGGGATGAATGGGGCCCTATGGGACCTGAGATATGGGGCCAGGATGGGGGGTTATGGGGTGGATAGGGGCAATGAGGATGGGACAATGAGGGACGTTATGGTGATGGCAATGAGGGGAGGGATATACTGTGGGGGTTATGGGGTGGATAGGGGGGCAATTGAGGGATATGGAGTCAAATGAGGGGTGCTAGGGTATTATGGGGTCAATAATGGGTTGTGGGCGGGGTTTATGGGGCTGTTAGAGGGGCAATGAGGGCATTATGGGGCAATGAGGGGTCCCTGGGGGGTTATGGGGTCAAATAATGGGTCCTAGGGGGGCTATTGGGAGGTATAGAGGCAATGAGGGATATGGGGTCAATGAGGCGGTATGGGGGTCATGGATGGGTCCGGGGGTTTAAGTATGTGGGAATGGTTAGGGGGGCAATGAGGAGAATATGGGGGTCAATGATGAGGGAACTGGGGGTCAAATGAGGGGTTCTGGGGGTTAACGGGGGGTTATGGGGGATAGGGGGCAATGAGGGGATTATGGGGTCAATGAGGGATCCTGGGAGTGTTATGGGCCAATAATGCGGTCCTGGGGGAAGTATGGGGAGGATAGGAGGCAATGACGGGATATGGTCAATGAGGGGTACTGGGTGTGGTTAATGGGGTCAATAAATGGGTCGTGGGGGGTTATGGGGCAGATAGGGTGTTCAATGAGGGATATGGTGTCAGTGAGGGGTACTGGGGGTTATGTGGTATGTAGAGGGGAAAATAGGGGAATATGGGTTAAATGAGGGGTCCCTGGGGTCAATGAGGGCGTCCTAGGGGGTTATGGAGGATAGGGGGGCAATGAGCGGGTCCTGGGGGGTTTATGGGGTGGATATCGGGGGCAATGAGGGAATATGGGTCAATGGGGGATATATGGGGTCTTAATGGGGGTCCTATGGGGTCAATGAGGAGAGCACTGGGGGTTTATTGGGGGCTGTTAGGGGGCAATGAAGGGATATGGGGTCAATGAGGGGATATGGGTCAATGGGGTACTGGGGGGTTATGGGCTGTTAGGGGCGTCTTTGAGGGGATATGGGTCGCAATTGAGGGGTTCCTTGGGGGTCAATGAGGGGTCCTGGGGGTGTATGCGGGTGGATAGGGGGGGTCAGTGAGGGATATGGGGTCAATGAGGGGATATGGGGTGATTATGGGGCTGTTAGGGGGTCAATGAGGGGATGAGGGGGTTATGGGGATGTTAGGAGATCAATGAGGGGTCCTGGGGGGGCTATAGGGGGTTTATGGGGCGGATAGGGGGGCAATGAGGGGATAGGGGTCAATGAGGAGATATGGATCAATGAGGGTCTGGGGGGTACTATT
>NW_015440203.1:13066-16332 GCF_001577835.2 Coturnix japonica | reverse complement strand
TATGGGGCTGTTAGGGGGGCAATGAGGGGATATGGGATCAATGAGGGGTACTGTGGGGGTTATGGGGTGGATAGGGGGGCAATGAGGGGATATGGGGTCAATGAGGGGATATGGGGTCAATGAGGGGATATGGGGTCAATGAGGGGTCCTGGGGGGGTTATGGGGCTGTTAGGGGGGCAATGAGGGGATATGGGGTCAATGAGGGGTACTGGGGTGATTATGGGGTCAATAATGGGTTGTGGGGGGTTTATGGGGCTGTTAGGGGGGCAATGAAGGGATATGGGGTCAATGAGGGGATATGGGGTCAATGAGGGGTCCTGGGGGTGTTATGGGGCTGTTAGGGGGGCAATGAGGGGATATGGGGTCAATGAGGGGAACTGGGGGGTCAATGAGGGGTTCTAGGGGGTTATGGGGGGTTATGGGGCGGATAGGGGGGCAATGAGGGGATATGGGGTCAATGAGGGGTCCTGGGGGGGTTATGGGGCCAATAATGGGTCCTGGGGGGTTATGGGGAGGATAGGAGGCAATGAGGGGATATGGGGTCAATGAGGGGTACTGGGGTGGTTATGGGGTCAATAATGGGTCGTGGGGGGGTTATGGGGCAGATAGGGGGTCAATGAGGGGATATGGGGTCAGTGAGGGGTACTGGGGGGTTTATGGGGCTATTAGAGGGGAAATGAGGGGATATGGGTTAAATGAGGGGGCTGTTAGGGGGTCTTTGAGGGGATGAGGGGGTTATGGGGATGTTAGGGGGTCAATGAGGGGATATGGGGTCAATGAGGGGTCCTGGGGGGGTTATGGGGTCAATGAGGGGATATGGGGTCAGTGAGGGGTCCTGTGGGGGTTATGGGGCTGTTAGGGGGTCAATGAGGGGATATGGGGTCAATGAGGGGTCCTGGGTGGTTTATGAGGGTCAATGAGGGGTTGGGGTGTTTATGTGGCAGTTATGGGGTGGGTTTGGCGCTGGCTGTGTGGGGTGTGTTCGCACCCTCTGGGGGCAGCCCCAGCATGCAGTATGGGGCGCTGCGGCAGATGACCTCCTGCATGATGATCCCGATCCCATAAACGTCCCCCCGGAACGACCCACGTCGCTCCAGCGCCGCGTCACGGAGCAGCTCCGGAGCCGTCCATAAACGCTCTGAAACGGGGCCACCCCACGGCAATCACAGCACATATAGGTCACTCCTCCACCCCATAGAGCCCATGTCACCCCATAGAGCCCATGACACCCCATAGGCCCATCCTCCACCCTACAGATCCCACATCACCCCATGGATCCCATATCACCCCATGGATCCCATGTCACCCCATGGATCTCATGTCACCCCATAGATCCCACATGACCTCATGGATCCCTTGTTATGCCGTAGATCCCATGTCACCCCATAGATCCCACATCACCCCACAGGTCCCACATCACCCCATGGATCCTCCGTACCCCATGGATACCCTGTCACCCCACAGGTCCCATGTGTCCAAATGGATCCCCTGTGTACCCATAGATCCCATGTCACCCCATAGATCCCACATGACTCCATGGATCTCATGTCAGCCCATAGGCCCTTCATCCACCCCATAGATCCCAGACCACCCCATAGATCCCACATCACCCCATGGATCCCATGTCACCCCATAGATCCCACATCACCCCATAGGCCCATCCTCCACACCACAGATCCCACATGACCCCATGGATCCCTTGTCACCCCATAGATCCCATGTCACCCCCTAGAACCAATGTGACCCCATGGATCCCCTGTCACCCCATAGATCCCACGTCACCCCATGGATCCCATGTCACCCCCTAGAACCAATGTGACCCCATGGATCCCCTGTCACCCCATAGATCCCACATCACCCCATGGATCCCCTGTCACCCCATAGATCCCACATCACCCCACAGGTCCCATATCACCCCATGGATCCCATGTCACCCCATAGGCCCATCCTCCACCCCACAGATCCCACATCACCCCATAGATCCCACATCACCCCATGGATCTCATGTCACCCCATAGATCCCACATCACCCCATGGATCCCCTGTCACCCCATAGATCCCACATGACCCCATTGATCCCCTGTACCCCTATATCCCCTGTCAACCCACAGGTCCCATGTGACCCCATGGATCCCCTGTCCCCCCATGGATCCCACATCACCCCATGGGCCCCTCCTCCACCCCCTATATCCCATATCACCCCATAGATCCTACATCACCCCATGGATCCCCTGTCACCCCACAGACCCCACATCCCCCCATGGATCCAATGTGACCCCATGGATCCCGTGTCACCCCACAGACCCCACATCACCCCATGGATCCCCTGTCACCCCATAGACCCCATGTCACCCCATGGATCCCNTGAGATATGGGGCCAGGATGGGAAGATATGGGGCACAGGGATGAATGGGGCCCCATGGGACCTGAGATATGGGGTCAGATGGGCCATAAATGGAGCTATAGGATATGGGGATGAATGGGGCCCTATGGGACCTGAGATATGGGGCTGGGATGGGATTATAGGATACACAGGGATGAATGGGGCCCTATGGGACCTGAGATATGGGGTCAGGATGGGCCATAAATGGAGATATGGGGCCAGGATGGGAAGATATGGGGCACAGGGATGAATGGGGCCCCATAGGACCTGAGATATGGGGTCAGATGGGCCATAAATGGAGATATGGGGCTGGGATGGGAAGATATGGGGCAGAGGAATGAATGGGGCCCTATGGGACCTGAGATATGGGGCTGGGATGGGACTATAGGATACACAGGGATGAATAGGACCCTATGGGACCTGAGATATGGGGTCAGGATGGGCCATAAATGGAGATATGAGGCCAGAATGGGACTATAGGATATGGGGATGAATGGGGCCCTATAGGACCTGAGATTTGGGGTCAGATGGGGCATAAATGGAGATATGGGGCCAGGATGGGCCATAAATGGAGATATGGGGCTGGGATAGGATTATAGGATACACAGGGATGAATGGGGCCCCATAGGACCTGAGATTTGGGGTCAGATGGACCATAAATGGAGATATGGCATATGGGGATGAATGGGGCCCTATGGGACCTGAGATATGGGGTCATACGGGCCATAAATGGAGATATGGGGCTGGGATGGGAAGATATGGGGCACAGGAATGAATGGGGCCCTATGGGACCTGAGATATGGGGTCAGATGGGCCATAAATGGAGATATGGGATATGGGGATGAATGGATCCCTATAGGACCTGAGATATGGGGTCAGATGG
>NW_015440203.1:11640-12730 GCF_001577835.2 Coturnix japonica | reverse complement strand
CCCCATGGATCCCACATCACCCCATAGGCCCCTCCTCCACACCCTATATCCCACATCACCCCATAGATCCCACATCACCCCATGTGCCCCCTGTCACCCCATAGATCTCATGTCACCCCATGGATCCCCTGTCACCCCATAGATCCCACATCACCCCATGGATCCCATGTCACCCCATAGATCCCATGTCACCCCATAGATCCAATGTGACCGCATGGATCCCATGTCATCCCATAGGGCCATCCTCCACCCCATAGATCCCACATGACCCCATGGATCTCATGTCACCCCATAGGCCCTTCTTCCACCCCACAGATCCCACATCACCCCATAGAACCAATGTGCCCCCATAGATTCCCTATCACCCCATAGATCCCATGTCACCCCATAGATCCAATGTGACCGCATGGATCCCATGTCATCCCATAGGGCCATCCTCCACCCCACAGATCCCACATCACCCCATGGATCCCACATGACCCCATAGATCCCACATCACCCCATGGATCTCATGTCACCCCATATATCCCACATCAACCATGGATCCCATGTCACCCCATAGATCCCATGTCACCCCATAGACCCCATGTCACCCCATAGATCCCACATAACCCCATGGATCCCATGTCACCCCATAGATCCCATATGACCCCATGGATTCCCTGTCACCCCATAGATCCCACGTCACCCCATGGATCCCACAGGACTCCATGGATCCCATATCACCCCAAAGGCCCATCCCCCACCCCACAGATCCCACATCACCCCATGGATCCCATGTCACCCCATGGATCCCATGTCACCCCATAGATCCAACTGTCCTCCCTCATGTCCCACGTGCCCCCCTATATCCTGTGTCCCCCCATAGATCCTACATCACTCCATGTATCCCCTGTCACCCCATAGATCTCACATCACCCCATGGATCCCCTGTCACCCCATAGTTCCCACATCACCCCATAGGCCCCTCCTCCACCCCCTATATCCCACATCACCCCATAGATCCCACATCACCCCATAGATCCCACATCACCCCATGTGCCCCGTGTCCCCCCTATATCCCCTGTCCCCCCATTGCCCCCCACGCCCC
>NW_015440203.1:8966-11093 GCF_001577835.2 Coturnix japonica | reverse complement strand
AAGTTGTTCCCCCATACATGACCCCCATTGATCCTCTGTCCCCCCATAGATCCTACATCCACCCCTAGGCCCCTCCTCACGCCCATATCCAAATCACCCATAGACCCCACACACCCTCCATGGGTGTTTGTCGCCCCTGCCCCCCTATATCCCCTGTACCCCCATAGATCCCATGTCACCCCATAGACCCCATGTCACCCCATGGATCCCACATCCCCCTAATCACCCCAATGTACCCCCTGGTTCCCGCCTAGGTAGACTCCCGCTGTAACCCTAGATCCCACATGACTGCAACATGACCCACGTACCGGTGCCAATAGATCCTCCTCCACTCCGGCCTACATCCCACACACCAAGGGATCCTACTCACTCATGTATCCCAATGTCACCCCATAGATCCCTCCTCCACCCAATGGATCCCACATGCACCCCATGGATCCAGTCACCGCCATGGATCCCCTGTTTCCCCTATATCGCCCTGTCCCCTCGCATTCCTTCATGCGCTTCTGCCGTCATAGGATCTCCCGTAGGGTGTTTGATCGTCACCCACCACAGACCCAGCATCACCTCCATGGATCCCGCTGTACCAATAGACCCCATGTCCCCCCATGGATCCCGACATGCCCCTAAATATCACCATGTACCCCTGTCCCACTATATCCCGTACCCCATAGATCCCACGTCGACCCCACAGAACCCCCACGTCACCTCCATGATCCCTACCACCCCTATATCCACAATCACCCATAGATCCACATACACCCCATGGACCCCAGTCACCTCATAGATCCCACATCACACCAAGGCCTCCTCCAACCCCCTATACCACAGTCACCCAGAGGATCACCACATCACCCATTGCCCGTGTCCCCCTGTATATCCCTGTCCCCCCCATGGGCCCCAGCCATAGCTCCCCCCATATGTTACTGACGCCATGGATTCCCACATCACCCACAGAATCCTCACCCCCTATATCTCCTGTCTCCCCATAGAATCCCACATACCCTTGGATCTCCCTGTCACCCCATAGATTCCTACTCCACCCCACAGACCCCACATCACCCCATGGATCCCCTGTCACCCCATAGATCCCACATGACCCCATTGATCCCCTGTCCTTCCATGGATCCCACATCACCCCATAGGCCCCTCCTCCACCCCCTATATCCCACATCACCCCATAGATCCCACATAACCCCATAGATCCCACATCACCCCATGTACCCCCTGTCCCCCCTATATCCCCTGTCCCCCCATTGCCCCCCACGCCCCATAGTTCCCCCCATACGTGACCCCACGGATCCCACATCACCCCACAGATCCCTCACCCCCCCTATATCTCCTGTCCCCCCATAGATCCCTCCTCCACCCCATGGATCCCACATCACCCCATGGATCCCCTGTCACCCCACATCCCCCTAATCACCCCATGTACCCCCTGTCCCCCCTATATCCCCTGTACCCCCATAGCCCCCCACGCCCCATAGCTCCCCCCATACCGTGTGGCTGTGGGGTGGGCGCCGCCACCTTCTGCGCCTCCAGCAGCTCGTTGTAGCCGTGGTCCGTCACCTTGAGCACGAAGCGTCCGTCAACCACACAGTTACGGGACTTGAGGCGCCCGTGGACCACGTCGCGATGGTGCAGGTAACGCATGCCCTGCAATGGGGGACAGACATGGGGTCTATGGGGTCTCTATGGGGATCTATGGGGATGTATGGGGTCTATGGGGTCTCTATGGGGTCTCTATGGGGGTCTATGGGGTCTATGGGGTCTCTATGGAGTTCGATGGGGTCTATGGGGTCTCTATGAGGATCTATGGGGTCTATGGGGTCTCTATAGGGATCTATGGGGTCTCTATGGGGATCTATGGGGTCTATGGGGTCTATGGGGTCTCTATGGGGATCTATGGGGATCTATGGGATCTATGGGGTCTCTATGGGGATCTATGGGGTCTCTATGGGGATGTACTGCAATGGGGGACAGGTAACGCATGTACTATGGGATCTATGGGTATCTATGGGGGTCTATGGGGTCTCTATGGGGATTGATGGGGATGTATGGGGTCTATGGGGTCTCTATGGGGTCTCTATGGGGATCTATGGGGACTATGGGGTCTATGGGGTCTCT
>NW_015440203.1:0-1054 GCF_001577835.2 Coturnix japonica | reverse complement strand
CAATGGGGGACAGGTAACGCATGTACTATGGGATCTATGGGTATCTATGGGGGTCTATGGGGTCTCTATGGGGATTGATGGGGTCTATGGGGTCTCTATGGGGATCTATGGGTATCTATGGGGATCTATGGGGTCTCTATGGGGACTCTATGGAGATCTATGCGGTCTATGGGGTCTGTATGGGGATCTATGGGGTCTATGGGGTCTTTATGAGGATCTATGGGGTCTATGGGGTCTATGGGGTCTCTATGGGGATCTATGGGGTCTATGGGGTCTCTATGGGGATCTATGGGGTCTCTATGGGGATCTATGGGGTCTATGGGGATCTATGGGGATCTATGGGGTCTCTATGGGGATCTATGGGGATCTATGGGATCTATGGGGTCTCTATGGGGACTCTATGGAGATCTATGCGGTCTATGGGGTCTCAATGGGGATCTATGGTGTCTATGGGGTCTCTATCCGGATCTATGGTGTCTATGGGGTCTCTATGGGGATCTATGGGGTCTATGGGGTCTCTATGGGGATCTATGGGGTCTATGGGGTCTCTATGGGGATCTATGGGGTCTATGGGGTATCTATGAGGATCTGCAATGGGGGACAGGTAACGCATGTACTGCAATGGGAATCTATGGGGATCTATGGGGTCTCTATGGGGATCTATGGGTTCTCTATGGGGTCTATGGGGATCTGTGGGGTCTCTATGGGGATCTATGGGGTCTATGGGAAAGGTAACGCATGGCCTGCAATGGGGGATCCTATAATGGTACTGTAACCCAACAGCATCACCCAACAGCCCCCCATTCCCTTCATCATAGTGACCCCGTGTGCCCCACAGAGCCCCCCATCATAGTGACCCACAGAGCCCCCCATTCCCCTCATCATAGTGACCCACAGAGCCCCCCATTCCCCTCATCATAGTGACCCCATGTGCCCCACAGAGCCCCACATCATAGTGACCCACAGATCCCCCATTCCCCTCATCATAGCGACCCACAGAGCCCCCCATATCCCTCATCATAGTGACCCACAGAGCCCCCCATATCCCTCATCA
>NW_015440202.1:16168-18851 GCF_001577835.2 Coturnix japonica | reverse complement strand
GGTGCATCTATTTAAATACAAATGTATCAGTCTCTGCGTGATAGAATGGTCTGATTGAAGAAGCAAATTCATTTTCTGTGCTGTTATTTCAGATACAGCAACATACCTATAGGCTTTGCAACAACCGTTACATAAGAATGTAACAGTTCCCTAAAAGAACAAAATAAAAGACAGGAAAAATAGTATTACTTTCCTTTCCCGTGTTAAAGACATTTGTAGGTCAATAATAGAGGAGAGCAAATATTCAATGGCAGGAAATTACTAGCTAAAACTCTAGCACTTATCAGAATAAACAAACATCATGGTCTATAACAGACTTGAAATCGATCAATTTTTACAGGGGACTGTGGAAATACAGGTGAAGTTTTGAAGGAAGTCTACAGTAACCATCAAACCATCACTCCAAAAAAAAAAATATATATATATATATATTTTCTCAGAGACTTTTCTCTATTTGTATAGTACATGGCACTACTGCCTACTGACCGGTCAGCTTGTATTTCTGTGACATTCAAAAAAAACCGTGGTTCTTTTTTAGGCACGACCTCTCACAAAGTAATTGACAAGTACTTTCATCTGAATTCTGACCGGTTTTTTGGCTACCAAGAGAGTTGACGGAAGAATCATAAACTCTCTGTCAAATATCTTATTTAACATGCTCTGTGGGTCTGTAGGTGAAGCAGAAATCCGCACCGGTGGGACAGAGAAACTTTGGAGATGATCATCAGAGTCAATGAGATATCATTCTATTAGGTGATTGAACTAAACTGAAGCAATTAATGCATTACCTAGGTGGTTTGTTTTCCATCTCTACTTACAGTTTAGCAGTTCTCCTCTTTGAATGCAGGACATGTAATTTCAGATGTGGAAGAGATAAGCTGGTTCTTGAGATGTGTACATCTCAATAAATGGTGCAGTTGTTGTAAGGATCGTTAATGAACTCTCCAGGCTGCAAGTGAAATACAAAATGTGATAGAAAGAGGTGAAGGAAACTCAGAGAAACGTTCCTCTCCTCTGAAAATGACTTTCATATTGTTTCTCAGTCAATTATTTTTAGGTTAAGAGCAATTTTGAATACATAATTTTACATACATTGCAGTTTGCCACAAGCGGAGAGAATCTCGTGGGACTTCCCTAGAAAAAGAAAGTGCCCGGAGCACTTAAAGCACATTAACAATACAAACAAAATCATCGGCGCCCGTCGATTTTGCCTAGGGAAAGCTAAATAGCGGCAGTAACATTGTTTCACGTGCAGGTGTTTCTAACATTCTTCAGTGCACAGAAACTAAATAACGGAGAAAATTTCAAGCTTATAATCATCAACATATAAGTAACTTAATAAACAACACAAAAACTTTTCCATGATATTACAGGCTTATCATTCCAGAAAAAGCCTAGAAGAAAAATTGATTTCATTAATGCTTCCCTCATACCAAAATACTGTAGATTGTCTTTGCTTCAGGTTGCTGACATTTCAGATGCACAGTTTGGTAGAGAGGTAACATGTAGAGCATATTTACGTTCAGAATGAGACTGGAACTGTGAGATGTATGTATAATACACTTAGTCTGCACTCATTTTCCACAACACTCACCCTCTACGTGTTGCTGTTCATATCCCTAGATATTAAAATTAGATAAAAATGACAGCACCAATAGATGCATTGTGGATAAATAAGTGAAAACACACTAACCCAATAATTGGTTATGCCTCAAAGCATACTCTAGAATGGTGCTTTTATGGGTTACACTACTCCAAAAAGAAGTAAAAAAAAAAAAAAAAAGCAGGCTACAGATGGAATAAACTAAAGATGGTGGTAAGCATGCCAAAAAACTAAGTATAATTCCATTAAATGCATTACTACAGACATTTATTAGCTACTCCTCCCGAGGTGAACTGTTGGTTATACTATCAAACTACACAAAATAGACGGCTCAGGGACAGTTGGTGTCCACACCGTAGCCAGGTTCTCGCTTTCTGCCCCCCATACATAACATATGTAACTCATTGACCATAGCATCTGTCATGGACATGGGTATTATATTTGTTTGCTAGTTCTGTAGTTTAACATTAGTCACTTACTGGTTCACAGTATGCTTTGCATGGAATATGTTGACAGGAGATGACATTCAGTTGAGTGCTGGAGTTAACTTAGTGAGTGCAAAAGTGATCGTGACACTTATCAATGAAGACTGAGGAATTAGGCTATCAATTTAAAGAAACAAAGGTCCACATATTAATGAGATATGACATGTGACAGACATTTTTTAATTCCCCAAAAACCTCAAAACCAAGCAATGGAATAAGAATCCACTGTGAACATAACTGGAAATATATATTTGTCTAGCTATTTATGAAGACAAATAATACTGAATTAAACTTCACATGTCTTGATTGAAGTCCTACATAACAAAGATAAATTCGGATATTAAAAGCAAAGGAGTCATATAAACATACGTAAGTAAATATTTACTAGACCTTAAAGAAATTACTAGGGATCTACATCTGCTCAGAATATTCCTTCTTTACAAATCTTTTCATTTCTGAATGCATTAAAATTGAAATGAAGAGCTGACAGTAAACACAGACTGACTTTCTAAAATGCATAAACGCTTCACCCTAAAACCAAATCGCTCTCTGGTACTGACATTTAAAAACAACTCTCTACTCACATAAACCTTTT
>NW_015440202.1:13854-16143 GCF_001577835.2 Coturnix japonica | reverse complement strand
ACAGTTGTATTAACATAATAGTAGTAACCACAGTTAGCAGTAACCGATTCATGGAATCTGACTTCTTTCATTAGGGTACTGCATGCAGTCTCATTAAATCTAAAACTAAATTACATTATATATAAAGCTAATCATTTAAATGTATTTCCAAAGGACTTACCACACTGGTACACGGGACAGCACTCATCACCAGGAATATAAGAATAAACTTCAAATCCCAGCATACACATGGGGGGTTTAGTTGTGCACAAACTTGTGATGCATACTTGAGAAAAAAAAAAAAAGTAAAATGGAATAACCCCAAAAGTAAAGCACATTAAATTACAGGAAGGAAAAGGAAAAAGTATTTCTCAGAGTCCCCATTTAAGCAACATTTCCTTGCTGGGAAATATTCCAAACCCTCCCCAAAGAAACAAAGGGCACATGGAGGATGCATTTTTCCTAGTGAATCCAGGCACTATACACTGGATGAGGAACTGCATTCATTTCTTTTTTCTAGCACCTAATTACCAAGTGTAAGAAAAGTATCACAATTCTTTGGAATGAAATCATGAGTAAATGTTACACTATTCTCTCTTTGTCTCCAACATCATAAGCAACTGTTGCAAAACGAAAACCACAGAGAACTCTGCTATCCAGCTGATTGTTATTTGAAACAAATAAAAAAACAAAAAATAAAAAAAAAATTGATTCTAAGCTGAAGAACTGTAGGTGCAGTTATGTTGAACCCTGGAACAGAAAATGTGTTGTGTCACAGCAATATTAAAATACATTTTATTTAACACTGGACACACAGATTTAAGAAAACATTTCTTGGCTCCCTACTACGTGTCTCTGATGCTTAACTAATTATTTTCCTTTCTGTCCCTAAAGAATAAATAAAGTCTAGAAACAAAAGCATTAACTCACTGCAAGCAGGGATCTTCAGACTTGACTTCAGTGACTTCATAGAAGCCTTTCCCAGAACGAGTCCTCTTATTTTGTTCGGGACATCTGTGAGGTTCGCATACGATGCCACTTCCACCTTCCAGGCAAATGCAGTCCTGACGGTCTGCCGCTAACTTTTCTCCAAACTGTCATTAAAAAAAATAAAGTGAGTGATCACATAAGTAGGATTACTTTCTTCTCCCCGTACCCAACCTTGCCTTAGAATACAAAAGCAAATGGCAGGGTACCTCTCTTGGTACCATACCCCATCTGACACAGCCTGTGAAAATATATAAAAAAAAATTCCATTACTACTTACGTAACAGTAGACACCTTCACTGCATGTTGTATGGTCAGATCTATGCTGTATGCTGTATACATCAGAACAAAACAAAGAGGAAACAAGTAAGTACTCAACTGAAGAAATAAAATTCACCACAGGTATTTACACAGACATCCACACCGGAGTCAAACAGCATTGTACCATTAGGACAGAAACAGTTAAAGGTGTTCTGTGTGTTTCTGTGACAGAAACAGTCTTCCACTCGTTTAACTGAAGTTTCATAATGTGGACCGCACAAAACAAAATGTTCAGAGGAAAACCTTTAATATCATGGGCACACAGAAGAAGAACCATTAACTAAAGATATAGGTGCAAATCATTTGTACTTCTGAGATTTAGAAGTTGTCGGTGTTTGCATTTGGTTTAGCTGAACAACATAAAAAGTACAGGCATCTATATTCAGAATCAAGAGAGCAGCACAAACAAATAAGTGACGGGAGGTTGGTTGATTTCTCTCAGCCACATACGCTTCAGATATTGCTGAACAGTTGTATGAGATGTAAGTAACGGTGGAGGAATTCTTGACCTTGACTTGCAGATTGTGTCTCGAGTAGGACCACATGCTCTATATTCTTTATGTTTGGGACATTCATAAGCTGGATTGGGAGAACTGCTCACTAAGAGTATCATACAAAGTTCTCATGACCTTATGGCAAGAAATTAAACATTAAGTACTCATTTTCTATGCGTGCTTGACAATCTTGAGAAGCAGAGAGGTTAAGTAGATATCAGACTTGTGCGATTTTGCCACATAACACAACTGTTTATATTTAAGGAAATAAAGCCAGGAAACTATATCTTGATTACAACTTTTTTTCAGAATTTACATCTTTTTTGTACAAGCTCTTAAAGGGGAATGTATTCCTACCCTTCCATTCTCTTCTGATTATGCTAAGTAAATGAGTCATCTGCCAATACCGGCAAAATACACAGCTGACCGTGTGAAAAAGAGAGACACATCTAATACAAGTCTTTCTGATATTGAAAATAGATGTATATTTTTGCAGACTCCCTTATTA
>NW_015440202.1:11555-13328 GCF_001577835.2 Coturnix japonica | reverse complement strand
CCAGCTTCTCCCAACCAACAGTGATAAAGGATGAAAGGTTTCTTAAGAGCAACATGATTAACAAAACATATCAGTGGAACCTCCTGTCCACTCTTAGAAGCAAACAGACATTGCTTGCTCTTTGTCTCACAGTCTGGTCTTCCAGGTTTTCACAGTAATAAGGTTTGCCAAAGAATCTGATAAACTCTTTGCTTACTTGCTTACAGTTACTTGCCCATGTCTCCCCCTTCTTTATTAATAGAAAATGCACAGTTCATAGTATCCTGTATCATTTTTTGTATACACTGCAACAAAAATGGAACAGAAACAAAAACACAGAGGAACAAAATAAAACTAACCCTAATTTTAGCAGATTCTGAATCCATCCCACAAAACCTCTAAAAAGATCTCCAAATACATTGCATCTTGGACCCATTCTTTCCTCCACAGAAAAGCATGTCTGCACACAGGATTGCTTTCTTCAGTGAAGCACTTCTTCCAGCGTGATCTTCAGTTCAGCTTCTATGCAGCATGAGTTTCCTTCCAGCACTCTTATTACAGCTGGGTCCTTGTTTGGACTCAGGTATGAATGATCCAAATAGTTTCTTAAAAACTAACCTACATTCACAAGTTTCCTTTTTCAGCTTTTCATCCTTCCTTATAACTCCCCCTTTTTTTGTTTATTAGCAAGAAATTACCACACTATAAAATAATAGCACTAGTTATCTTAATAACATAAACATCATCACTGAATCAGAGCCTTGATTGATAACACACTAAACATAAGGTTACATGTAAGGTCATAATTTTTAAAGTATATATATATATATATATACTTACACACACACACACTCATACAGGCATTTATTTTAGCAAACCACCAAAAGGAGAGAGAAGGAACATGACAATGGTGGATGCGATAGGCAGTGCCAGCAGGGCGTCCCCTGCTTCAAAGTGCACTTGGCCTTTCTCAGCCATCACTGATCCTCTCCAGTTTTTATTCTTGTCAAGGACTGCAGGGATTTTTTTCCCCCCACTTGGATTCCACATCTGCATGGCCAGTGCATGATACAGAGCCCAAGTGGAACACCTGCTCACAAAATAGAACAAACCACTATATTAGATCACTCTAAAATACAAACTACTCACAGAAAGTTATTTACACCTATAGTCACTTACTCCCATTGTTACTTGTTTTATCCTTAGCTCCCTTTTCTATTTAATTGGTAAACGTTTTCTTGTTGATTTAATAATGTTACAAAAATCATCTGTAGGTAGTAATTCTTGATGCAGTACCCATTTGAACTGTTACTAAAATAGAAGAAGCACACAACAACCTGGATTATGCCTAAAACTCTAATTCTTGTGAAAGCATTGGTAACACAGAAAATTCACACGCTATGTCAAACCATTACTAATATTATCTATAACACAGCAAGTTGCAAAGCAATACCACTAGGTAAGAAACACGTCATTCCAGTTACTATAAAGGCTGGATGCTATTTTCTGCCACAAGATGAGAACCCACGTAGGGCCAGTCCCTGCGGAAATATGAGTATATTCACAACCCCAAGTTGTCTGGGACAGTCCCCTACCACTAAGCCCTGTGCCCATATTCCAAACATTAACCATAGGCCATTCCTTGAGCACTGGGGAGGCTCCTAAATAACAAACCACATGAGCTTTATCTGTATGATCACGATTCAAAAAACACAGCACAAGCAAAGCCTTACATAATTTTTCTCATGGTGCATCTCCCCTATTCCCCCTTTTCTGTTTAATAATTACAAGAAT
>NW_015440202.1:7451-9119 GCF_001577835.2 Coturnix japonica | reverse complement strand
CCTCATCAGTTGTCCTGTCAACATTTTTCTTATTACCAGCTTCTGCTTGAAACACCACTTTTTAGAATCACTCAATAATTCATGTTTAGGTAATCATTCAGCTCTCTTAAGGGACTCTGTATAAGAAATTAAGCAGAAGAGGCAGGAAACCAGTATGGCTGAGCAAGGACCTGCTGGTCAAACTGAGGAAAAAGAAAATGCAGAGGGAGTGGAAGCAGAGACATGCAGCCTGAGAAGAAAACAGGAATGCCATCTAAATATGCAGATATGGGATCAGGAAAGCCAAGGCACAGATGGAACTGAATTTAGCAAGGGATCTGAAAAGGAACAAGAAAGGGTTCTACAGGTACACCGGTCACAGGAGACAAGCAAAGGAGAGTGCACCCCCTCTGATAAATGGAAAAGGAGAACTGGTTATAATTGACATGGAGAAGGTTGAGATACGCAACAAGTGCTTTGCCTCAGTCTTCACTGCCAGTCAGGCTTCTCACACCTCTCACATCCCTGAACCTCTAGGTGGGGGTCAGGGAAGCAAAAGCAGAGCAAGTCACAGACCACCTCATGAGACTAAATGAGTACAAGTGTATGGGACCAGACAACACGCACCCAAGGGTCTGAAGGAACTGGCAGAGGCACCTACAGCTAGATTACAGTGCTCAGAGCCCCATCCAGCCTGACCTCAAATTTCTCAAAGGACAGGGCATTCTCCACATCTCCAGGCAACCCATTCCAATATCTTGCTACCCTTATTGGAAAAAACATTTTCCAGAATCAATCCCAAACCATTTACCCTTGACCCATCAGTATAAGCCCTGCTAAAGAGTCCATCCCCTTCTTACTTGTAGGCTCTTACACATGACCTCTGAAGTCCCTTGTAACCTAAGCCATCATGTCATTTACAATTTGTTCCCTTTAGAGAACTTTGTCAAATAACTAGTTATTCTGGAGTGCTTAACACCAATAACTCCCACAGACACATCACTGGGGAAACTGCATTTGAAATCTATAACTAACTGGCTTTCTTACAAAAGAAACAGTTTAGTGATTTCATAGTATTCCCCCTCCCCTTCTCTTTTTGTTAGTATGAAGCTGGAGGAAACCATAATAAATACCAGTGTCTGGCTGTATCACTTCGGCCTGTTTTTCTCATTAAGAAAAAAACTATTAGTCTCTGGTGTATGCAAAATAAAAGATGCTGCTATCTTACAAGCTACCAGCCTGTCTGCCTGCAAAAACTGCTAATTCATACAATGCTTGCATGATGAAATCTCAACAACTTTAAGCTTTAGTATGTAGTAATTGATATTGCCATGTGTAGAACAAATGCACAAAAGACTCTGATAGATGGCTAACAAACATTTGTCTTGCTGGCACTCATTAGTAACATCCATATATACAGAAGTAAGCAAAAATGAGTTAGAATATTCATATATCGGAGCTTACTGTAATTTCAGCATTCAACACAATAGTTTCCTACTTACAGAAAGAGGAGACTCTGCAGATGAGTCCACTGAAGACCAGTTGGAAAAGATTCCTGGCTCTTCCCCTAGCTCCCTATATAATCTTGTCTAGACTATTCTTTTCTTCCATACCTCTACAGTGACAATAATGGTAAGATGTTAGCTGTAAATACCCAAAAGAATATTTATAAGAAAAACTCACCCATAT
>NW_015440202.1:0-2133 GCF_001577835.2 Coturnix japonica | reverse complement strand
GAGCGCTGTGTTGGTGCCTCCTAGGCAGGGGACGAGAAATGCAGAGAACTGGGATGCAGAGCTCTCCCTTAGTGTTATTCTGTTACTAAACGCTCTTCAGTTTGGCTGTGGGCAGAGCACACTGATAAATGACTGCAGGCAAAGCTCTGCTTGAACTCGAAGTGTTATAATATTATAAACTATATGATCACTCATAATTTCCCTAAGTTAGCAACTACTTTTTGAGATAATATGGCACTGAGGTTTTTCCTGTGTTTTTGAATGGAAAGGAGGTAAATTTTCTTTTGCATGTTTTTTGACCATTTATTTTTTTGACTGCTGTGAGCCCTTAATCTATAATCTCTACAGCATCCTACAGAAGGCTCCAAGTATCCAAAATTATACTATTTGTTTGATTCAAGAAAAATCATGCTCTCATTCAGTTTTTGGATGTAATTCTAGCTAGGAGCCCACAAAGCTCTATAATATTTGTTATTCACAGCCTGTTTGTGAAGTAGTCATAAATGCTTCTAGTACAGTTTGGTAGAGAAATTATGTTCAACTTCTGCCTCCTTCTGGCTCTACTAGGCATAGCTTTGAGCCCAAAGACATAACTAGGAACCAAGGCATGAATTCCACAAACTATTAATGAGATTTTGCTATGTGTTTAGCCAGTGAATAAAAATACAAATTTATATGCCAACTTGAGCTTGCCATAATTTGAGGTTAATTTGGACTCTTTTATTGTTTGAAGTAGTACAGATTAGTTTTCACCTTGGAGATGTATGTTTCTCATTTTAAATGAGTCATCAAAAAATGAATTGGAAACATATCACAGATTATTCTATGCTTGTTAGGAGTTTTCTGAGATACTAAAAACTACAACATCTGTCAACACTACATATGTATTGTGGAAATTTCTTTCTTAATTAAGGTGTTATTTTGTTAAATCACTTACTAAATTAACACAAGTGCAAGTTTAGTAATTAAATAAGTAAACTTATATGTCTGCTCAATAACAAAAGTCTCTCTATGCCTTCAAGAATTAGATTTTGTACGGTCAATTTCTATGCAGCCAGTTGTTTCCTACTTCCATCTGAACAACTGCATGTAGAAACAACCACCCTACAAACTTGTGGTGTTCTGCATCCTTGGAGCTGATGGGTGCCTTCCCTTGGTTGGTTAAGGTTTCTCTTCTACACCACTGATTTTCTATTTCTCCTTTTTCTGCGGGGAGAGCAGAGGTCAAAAAGCATTGTTATATAAATGTCTACTTCCATTACTTGAAGAGGAAGTCTTGTTACATAGTGTACATACCCTACTCTGTTACTGGTGAGTAGGCTGGGGACAGATAAAAACTGGGAGGGGACGCAGCCAGGATAGCTGACCCAAACCAGCCTAAGGGATATTCCAATGACACGTGGCTTTGTATTCAGCAATGAAAGTTCAGAGAACAGTAGTGTTTGCCTTTTCCAGTAACAGCTTTGTCTGTTAAAACTCTGCTTTCCAAGAAGTGGTTAAACATCTGCCTGCCAATAAGAGGAAGTGAATGAATTCCTTTTTATGCTTTGCTTGTGTGCACAGCTTGTATTTCACCTATTAAACTGTCGTTATCTATATCCATAAGTTTGAGCCTTTGTGCTATTTTCTCCACATCTTGTAGGAGAGAGGAGTGAGTAAGCAACTGTGTGGGTGTTTGGCTTGGGTCAACCCACCACTTACATATAAATATTTCACATCTTATATCCTAGATTTTGATGCTAATGAGATTGCTGTCTATAAGAATGTGAAAATCACATTATATTTACGAAAATATTTCAGAGGCACATCTTGCTCTCAAGATGTACTGTTAGATACTACTGATCTTTTCAAACATGAATGAAAAACAGGAAAATGCTAACAGAGTTCTCTGAAGTCTTAGCATTCTGCTTTCAAGTTTTTGCTTGAATTCCAAGGCTCTGAAATCATATGGTGCAGTGTTCCATAATGATATTCACAATCATAATTTAGATAATCAGGACATTAAAAGTTTGAAAACTTGTTTGTTTTGGGTAGAAGAAAAAGATTCCATAGTTTGTTTAAAATCGTAATAGGAGTTATTGCTCTATGTTGTTTACTGTAAGGAAGTTAAAATCTCTAGAGATTAATGCAGAA
>NW_015440201.1:7914-19190 GCF_001577835.2 Coturnix japonica | reverse complement strand
CTATGGGGTCTCTATGGGCTATCTATGGGGTCTCTATGGGGTCTCTATGGGCTATCTATGGGGTCTCTATGGGCTATCTATGGGGTCTCTATGGGGTCTCTATGGGGTCTCTATGGGCTATCTATGGGGTCACTATGGGGTCCCTATGGGCTATCTACGGGCTAACTATGGGCTATCTATGGGGTCTCTATGGGCTATCTATTGGTTCTCAATGGGGTCTCTATAGCTCCCTATGGTTCCCTATGTTCTGTATGTTACAGAGCGTGGAAGGGGAGCAGCACGAGCGCGCCGTGGAGCTGCTGAAGGCGGCTCAGAGCTGCGTGCGCCTCGTGGTGCGATACACACCCCGAGTGCTGGACGAGATGGAGGCCAGGTTCGAGAAGCTGCGGTCGGCCCGACGCAGGCAGCAGCACAGCTACACGTGAGTGCATGGGGTACATAGGGACCTATGGGAGCCTATGGGACACTTTGGGATACATAGAGATACATAGGGATACATAGAGAACACAGCAGCACAGCTACACGTGAGTGCATGGGGCGCCCCATAGAGACCCCATAGGGACCCATAGAGACCCATAGAGACCCATAGAGAGCCCATAGGGACCCATAGAGAGCCCATAGAGACCCATAGAGAGCCCATAGAGACCCATAGAGACCCATAGAGAGCCCATAGAGAGCCTATAGAGAGAGTATATAGCACAGCAGCACAGCTACACATGAGTGCATGGGGCACCCCATAGAGACCCCATAGAGAGCCCATAGAGAGCCCATAGAGACCCATAGAGAGCCCATAGAGAGCATATAGAGAGAGTATATAGCACAGCAGCACAGCTACACGTGAGTGCATGGGGCGCCCCATAGAGACCCATAGATAACCCCATATAGAGCCCATAGAGACCCCATAGAGACCCCATAGAGAGCATATAGAGAGCCCATAGGGAGCCTATAGAGAGCCATAGAGACCCCATAGAGACCCCATAGAGACCCATAGAGACCCATAGAGACCCCATAGAGAGCCCATAGAGACCCATAGAGACCCCATAGAGAGCCCATAGAGACCCATAGAGACTCCATAGAGAGCCCATAGAGAGCCCATAAAGACCCCATAGAGACCCCATAGAGACCCCATAGAGAGCCCATATAGAGAGCATATAGAGAGTATATAGCACAGCAGCACAGCTACACGTGAGTGGATGGGGTATATAGGGATACATAGGGACCTATGGGAGCCTATGGAATACATAGAGATACATAGAGATACATAGGGATACATAGGGATACATAGAGAACACAGCAGCACAGCTACACGTGAGTGGATGGGGTACCCCATAGAGACCCCATAGAGACCCATAGAGAGCCTATATATACCCCATAGAGACCCCATAGAAAGCCCATAGAGACCCCATAGAGAGCATATAGAGAGCATATAGAGAGCCTATATATACCCCATAGATAACCCCATAGAGACCCCATAGAGAGCCCATAGAGAGCCCATAGAGAGCCATAGAGAGCCCATAAAGACCCCATAGAGAGCCCATAGATACCCCATAAAGACCCCATAGAGGGTCCATAGATAACCCCATAGAGAGCCCATAGAGACCCCATAGATAGCCTATATATACCCCATAGATAACCCCATAGAGAGCCCATAGATACCCCATAGAGACCCCATAGAGAGCCTATATATACCCCATAGAGAGCCTATATATACCCCATAGATAACCCCATAGAGACCCCATAGAGACCCATAGAGAGCCTATATATACCCCATAGAGACCCCATAGAGAGCCTATATATACCCCATAGAGACCCCATAGAGAGCCCATAGAGAGCCCATAGAGAGCCCATAGATAACCCCATAAAGACCCCATAGAGACCCCATAGATACCCCATACCCTGACCCCATAGCCTGCCCCACAGGGACCCCATAACCTGCCCCATAACCTGCCCCATAACCACCCCATAACCTGCCCCATATCCTGCCCCATAACCACCCCATAACCTGCCCATATCCTGCCCATAAACTACCCCATATCCTTGGCCCCATAACCCCCCCATACCCCCCCCAAATACTGACCCCCTTTTATTCCCCACAGGTCTCTGGAATCCCGGGGGTAGGAAACCCCCCCCAACCCCCCCACAAGGACGGGACCCCCCCACGATGACCCCCCCACCCTTATATAACCCCCCCTCTGTATATCCGCGGTTATTTATGGCGCCCCCCCCCCTCGATGTACAGTATTTATTGCCCCTATAGGAACCTGATGGCACTGACGTCACGTGTGAGCCGTGCTGATGGACGGGGGGAGGAGCCAATGGGAGGGGCTGAGTGAGATGGTGGGCGGGGCCTGGAGCGGTGGGCGGGGCCTGTAACCACGGCAACGGGGAGGGGGCGGGGCTTATGGGGAGATGTGGGAGGGGCCTGTAACCATGGCAACGGGAAGGGGGTGGGGCATAACGACGCGTGGGCGGGGCCGAGCTGCTCCCCGCGATGACGTCATTTGATGGGCGTGTCTGATCGCCATGGCAACGTGTGGGCGGGCGCTGTTGTTGCCATAGCGACGCTCCGGGGGGGGTGGGGGCTGTTACCGGGAGCGGCCGTTTCCATGGCGACGCTCGCGCGCTCCCCGCCCCCGCGGCTGATGGTGATGACGTCATCCCCCCCGCCGGAGGCCCCGCCCCCCGCCGCTTCCTATTGGCCGCCCGCGCCGCCGCCGCCGCTTCTCATTGGCCGCTCGCTCCGCCCTCCTCCCCCCTCCCACTCGGTGAATGGGCGGGGCTAAAGCCCGGCTCGGCTTCATCGCGAGTTTTTATTGGCTATCAGCGCCGTCCGTCAGCTTTCTCTTAAAGGGACAGCGACGCGCAGAATCCAGGGGAGGGGGGCGACCGGGCCCGGGGCGCGGCGGGGCCGAACGGAACCGAACGGAACCGGGGCGACCAACGGGGCCCAACACGAACAGAACCGGGAGCAGCCCCAGGTAACAAGGGGGGGTAGAATGGAGGGGGGGGGGAAATGGGGGGGGGCTTCAATGCGGGGCATTGCGGCCGCGTCGCATCCTCATTGCAGCCTCATTGCAGCCCTATTGCAACCCAACTGAATCCCCATTGCATCCCTATTGCAACCCCATTGCATCCCTATTGCATCCCTATTGAAGCCTTATTGCAGCCTCATTGCATCCCTATTGTATCCCATTGCAACCCCATTGCATCCCTATTGCATCCCCATTGCAACCCCATTGCATCCTCATTGCAACCCCATTGCATCCCCATTGCATCCTTGTTGCAGCCTTATTGCAGCCTCATTGCGTCCCTATTGCATCCCTATTGCATCCTCATTGCAACCCCATTGCAACCCCATTGCATCCCTATTGCAGGCTCATTGCATCCCCATTGCATCCCCATTGCAGCCTCATTGCATCCCTATTGCATCCTCATTGCAACCCCATTGCAACCCCATTGCATCCTCGTTGCATCCCTATTGCAGCCTCACTGCAGCCGTATTGCATCCCCACTGCAACCCTCATTGCAGCCTCATTGCATCCCCACTGCAGGCAGATGCAATCCCATTGCAACCCCGTTGCATCCCTGCTGCAACCCCAACTGCGTCCCTATTGCAGCCCCACTCTTCCCCCATTGCATCCCTATTGCAACCACATTGCAACCCCATTGCAACCCCATTAGAACCCCACTGCATCCCTATTGCATCCCCATTGCAACCCCATTGCAACCCCATTGCAACCCCATTAGAACCCCATTGCAACCCCATTGCATCCCCATTGCATCCCTATTGCATCCCCATTGCAACCCCAATGCAACCCCATTGCATCCCCACTGCATCCCTATTGCATCCCCATTGCAACCCTATTGCATCCCCATTGCAACCCCATTGCATCCCCATTGCAACCCCAATGCAACCCCACTGCATCCCCATTGCAACCTCACTGCATCCCCATTGCAACCACATTGCAACCCCATTGCATCCTCATTGCATCCCTATTGCATCCCTATTGCAACCCCATTGCAACCCCAATGCAACCCCATTGCATCCCTATTGCAACCCCATTGCATCCCTATTGCAACCCCATTGCAACCCCAATGCAACCCCATTGCATCCCCATTGCATCCCTATTGCATCCCCATTGCAACCCCACTGCAACCCCATTGCATCCCCATTGCAACCCCATTGCATCCCTATTGCAACCCCCATTGCAACCCCATTGTAACCCCATTGCAACCCCATTGCATCCCCATTGCATCCCTATTGCAACCCCATTGCATCCCCACTGCATCCCTATTGCATCCCCATTGCAACCCCATTGCATCCCTATTGCAACCCCATTAGAACCCCACTGCATCCCTATTGCATCCCCATTGCAACCCCATTGCAACTCCATTGCATCCTTATTGCATCCTCATTGCATCCCTATTGCATCCCCATTGCATCCCTATTGCATTCCCACTGCATCCCCATTGCAACCCCATTAGAACCCCATTGCAACCCCATTGCATCCCCATTGCATCCCTACTGTACCCCCACTGCAACCCCATTGTAACCCCACTGCATCCCCATTGCAACCCCATTGCATCCCCATTAGAACCCCATTGCAACCCCATTGCATCCCTATTGCATCCCTATTGCATCCCCATTGCAACCCCATTGCATCCCCATTGCAACCCCATTAGAACCCCATTGCATCCCCATTGCAACCCCACTGCATCCCCACTGCAACCCCATTAGAACCCCATTGCAACCCCATTGCATCCCCATTGTGACCCCAATTTCAACCCCATTGCATCCCCCCTTTGTAGCTGCATTTGCATCCAGCCCCATTGCAGCCCTATTGTGCCCATAGTGACCCCATAACCCCACTGACCCCATAATCCTACATGTCCCCATAGTGACCCCATAACCCCACATCTCCCATTGTAACCATGTGTCAGTGGGTTCTGGACCCCATATCAATGGGTTCTGAACCCCATATCAATGGGTTCTGGGCCCCATATCAATGTGTACCCAACCCTCCCACCCCACAACCCCACTGACCCCATAACTGTGTGACCCCATACTGACCCTATAACCCCAGATCTCCCTTTGTAGCCATATGTCAGTGGGTTCCAGGCCCCATATCGATGGGTTCTGGACTCTGCCACCCCATAAACCCCACTGACCCCATAAACCCCACTGACCCCATCACCCCACATTCCCCACTGCAGCCTCACATCAATGCGTTCTGACCCCCATAACCCCCCTATATTCCTTATAACCCCCCTGATAGGTCCCCCTATATACCCATAACCCCCCTATATCTTCCCTATAACCTCCCCATAACCCCCCTATATCCCCTCTATAGCCCCCCATAACCCCCCTATAAGCCCCTATAGCCCCCCATAACCACCCTATATCTCCCCTATAACCCCTATAACCCCATATTATCGTCCCCATATATGCCCCATAACCCCCCTATATCTACCCCTGATAACCCCCCATAGACCCTCCTATATCTCCCCTATAACTCCCTAATATCCCCTATAACCCATGACCCCTATTACCTCCCTATAGCCCCTGCGCCATAACCACCCTATTATCTCTCCCTATAACCCCTACTAATCCCCCTAAACCCCCTTTATAACCCCCCACTATCTCTTTACAGCCTATGCCCTCGCGCCACCCTTGACCCCCCACCCCTCTCACCCCTCTCCTATCTCAACCCCCCCCCAAGAGCCCCCCCTCGTTATCTCCGAAACCCCCCCAGGACCCCCAAACCCCCCCTTATCTCAACCTCCCCTTTCTCATCCCCTCCCCCAGGACGCCAGACCCCCCACTTATTCAAGCCCCCCCACCCCCGTTATCACCCCCCCCTTATAGTTCACCCCCTCCTTATCTCACCTCCCCCCCCTTATCCCCCCCCCCTTATCACCCCCTCCTTATCTACCCCCCCTCCTTATCTCTTCAGCCGCCTTATCTCTCCCCTCCCTATCCCACCCCCCTCAGACCCCTCACCACCCCTCGCTTATCTCACCCACCCCCCCCCAGGACATCCCTCTTATCTCAACCCCCCAGGACCCCCACTCCCCATTATCGTCACCCCCCTTATCTCACCCCCCCCCTTATCTCACCCCCCCAAGATCCCCACCCCCCCTTATTCACCCCCCCTTATCTTCACCCCCCCCCCAGATCCCCCACCGCCCCCTTATCACCCACCCCCTTATCACTGTCCCCTTATGCTCACCCCCTTATCTCACGCCCCCGGCCCTCTTCATCTTGCTCCCCCCTTATCCACCCCCACTCTTATCTCCCCCCCCTTATATCTCAACCCCCCACTCAATGACCCGTCCCACCCTCCTTATTCAACCCACCCCCCCCCCAGGACACCCCCTTATCTCACCACACCCTCTAGACCCCAACCCCCCCCCTTAATCTCAACCCCCTCCAAGGACCCCCACCCTCCCCCTACTCTCACCCCCATCCGCTCCTTTATCTCCACCCCCCTTATCTAACCCCCCTCTTATCTCACCCCCCTTATCTAACCCCCTCTTATCTCACCCCCCCTTATCTCACACACCCCCCTTCATCCTCACTCCCCCCCTTATCTCACTCCCCCACCCCCAGGAACCCCCACCCTCTCCCCTTATCTCACTCCCCCTTATCTGCAACCCCCCTTATCTCATCCCCCTCCCAGGAACCCTCGACCCCTAATCTCACCCCCCTTATCATCACCCCCTTATCTCATACTCCCGCCCCCTTAATCTCACCCCCCCTTATCTGACCCCCCTTAAATCTGACCCCCGCCCTTATTTGACCCCCCTTATCTGACCCCCCTTATCTCACCCCCCTTATCTCATCCCCCCTTATCTGACCCCCCCTTATCTCACCTCGACTTATCTGCACCCCCTTAATCTCAGCCCATCCCCTTATCTCAGCCCCCCTATCTTCCCCCCCTTATTCACCCCCATCCCCCCTTATCACCCCGCCTATCTCACCGCCCGTCCTTATCTCCCCCATACCCCCTTATCTCACACCCCCTCCTTATCTTCAAAGCCCCCAGGACTGCCCCCTTAATCTCACCCCCCCTTACTGACCGCCCCCCTTATCTCACTCCCCCCCTTATCTCAACCACACTCCTTATCTCACCCCCCCCTTATCTCACCACCCCCCCAGGACCCCCAACGCCCCTCGCTTATCTCACCCCCCCCCCTTATCCTCTCACCCCTTATCTCAACCCCCTTATCACCCCCTTATCTCCCCGTTATCACCCGCGTACGCCCTTATCTCCCCTTATCGCCCATAAGCCCCCACGATCGATGTGTGAGGTGGATCCGACCATTCTCCGCAATCCACCCGGCGCCCGTCGCGGCGGCGCTCCGGTTGCGACAACAACAACGACAACGAGGAGAAGAAGAAGAAGGAGACGGAGAAACGGAAAGAAGCGAACCGGAAGCGTTCGGGATTGGAGCGAGTGATGGTGGAAATGCTGCGGGTAACGGGAACGCTGCTCGGATAAACGCTGCGGGAAACGCAGGTAGATACCTGGGAACGGCCCAGAACAGGCTGAGGGAGATGGGGCATGAGAGGGACGTGCGCAACGGCAGATCAACGCCGCGTGCCTGCAGGGTAGAGGGACGGGGATTGGGTTGAGAGTAGGGGAAATGGGGCGGGGATAAGGGGGATTGGGGGTGGTGATTGGGTGAGTACGGGGGAGGGGGCGGGGGTAAGGGAAAGGGGCGCGGGCTTAAGGGGAGAGGGAGGGGCCTTAAGAGGGGAGGGGCGGGGCCTAAGGGGAGAGGGTGAGGGGCTAAGGGGTGAGGGGAGTGGTGATTGGGTGAGAAGGGGAAGGGGCGGGATGAAGGGGAATGGGGGGCGGTGTATTGGGTTGAGGGAGGGGAGGGGGAGGGGATAAGGGAAAGGGCGGGGCTAAAGTGAGGGGGAGGGCTAAGGAGATGATGGGGCGGGGCTTAAGGTGGTTGGGGGCGGGGCTTTAGTGGGGATGAGGGATTGTGCTTATTGGGTGGGAGTATTGAGGGGCGTGTGCAAAGGGGAGAAGGGGGCGGGGCTAAGGGGACGGGGCTTGAAGAGGTGAGGGGGTGGGCTTCTGGGGAATTGGGGGGCAGTGATTGGGTGAGGGGGGAGGGGAGGGATAAAGGGAAAGGGGGCGGAAGCTAAGGGGAGGGGGAGGTGGTGGGATTGGATGAGGGAGTGAGCAGCGGGGCTAAGGGGGGCTGGGGGCAGGGTAAGGTAAGGGAGGGGCTTAAGGTGTGAGGGGAGTGCTGATTGGGTGAGGGAATGATGGGGAGGGCGGGCCCTAAGGGGGGGGCTTAAGGGGAGTGGGCGGGGCTTGTGGGTATGGGGGGAGTTGATTGGGTGAAGGGAGGGAAAGGGGAGGGGATAAGGGAAGAGGGGGCGGAAGCTAAGGGATGGGGGGGGGCTAAAGTTGGTGTTGGGGCGGGGTTAAATGGAGAGGGGCGGGGCTTTTTGTGAGGAATGGGGGTGGTGATTGGGTGAACGGAGGGAAGGGGGCGCGGGATAAGGGGAAAGGGGCGGGCCTAAGTGGTGTTGGGGGCGGGGCTTAGGAAATAGGAAGGTACCCCAATCTGGGTTGAGGGAGTGAGCGGGGCGGGGCTATGGGAAGATTGGGGCGGGGCTAAAGGCGGGCGGAGGGGCTAAGGGGAGAGGGAGGCGGGCTTTAGGGGATGCGGGAGGTGCCTATTGGTGGTGGAGTGAGAGGGCGGGCTATAGATGAGGGGAGGGGCCTTGAGGGGAATGGGGGAGCGTGAATTGGTGAGGGAGGGAGAGGGGCGGGGC
Source organism: Coturnix japonica (assembly GCF_001577835.2). NCBI lineage: Eukaryota > Metazoa > Chordata > Aves > Galliformes > Phasianidae > Coturnix > Coturnix japonica. The sequence goes on along the minus strand of NW_015440201.1, from coordinate 10,390 downwards.
TAATGGGAAAGGGGGCGGGGCTAAGGAAAGGGGCGGGGCTAAGGGAGGGGGTGGGGCTAAGGGGTGAGGGAAGTGGTGATTTGGTGAAGAGGGGAAGATTGTGGTGGGGCCTTATGGGGAATGGGGGGCGCGGGTGATTGGGTGAGGGAGGGAAGGGGGAGGGGAAGAAAGAGAAAGGGGCGGGGCTAAGGGGAGAGGGGGCGGGGCTAAGGGGAGATGGGAGGGGCTTGAGGGGTGAGGGTGGTGGTGATTGGGTGAGGGAGTGAGGGGGCGGGGCTAAGGGGAGAAGGGGCGGGGCTTAGAGGGTGAGGGAGGTGCCTATTGGGTGAGGGATTGAGGGGGCGGGGCCAAGGGTGAGGCTAAGGGATGCCCATTACCCCCCACTGACCCCATTGATCCCATTGACCCTATTGACCCTATTGACCCTATTGACCCTATTATTGCCCCTATTATTGCCCCTATTATTGACCCTATATCCCCCCCAGGAGTTCGCCACGCTGACCAAGGAGCTCAGTGTGTGCAGGGAGCAGCTGCTGGAGAGAGAGGAGGAGATCGCTGAGCTCAAAGCGGAGCGGAACAACACCAGGGTCAGGAACCCCATAGAACACATAGAAACCCCATAGAACACATAGAAACCCCATAGAGCCCATAGAAACCCCATAGAGCCCCATAGAACACATAGAAACCCCATAGAACCCATAGAGCCCCATAGAACCCATAGAAACCCCATAGAACACATAGAAACCCCATAGAGCCCATAGAAACCCCATAGCGACCCATAGAGCCCCATAGAGCCCATAGAAACCCCATAGAACCCATAGAAACCCCATAGAGCCCAGAGAAACCCCATAGAACCCCATAGAAACCCCATAGAACCCCATAGAACACATAGAAACCCCATAGAACACATAGAAACCCCATAGAAACCCCATAGAAACCCCATAGAGCCCCATAGAACACATAGAAACCCCATAGAACCCATAGAAACCCCATAGAACACATAGAGCCCCGTAGAGCCCATAGAAACCCCATAGAGCCCATAGAGCCCCATAGAGCCCCATAGAACACATAGAAACCCCATAGAACCCATAGAGCCCCATAGAACACATAGAAACCCCATAGAGCCCATAGAAACCCCATAGAGCCCATAGAAACCCCATAGAACCCATAGAAACCCCATAGCAAACATAGAAACCCCATAGAGCCCATAGACCCCCATAGATGGCCCCACATTGCCCATACTCCCCCATAGACACCCATAGACACCCCACAGACCCCCATAGGCCCCCATAGACACCCCATAGACCCCCATAGACACCCATAGACCATCCACGCCCCACAAAATCCCGCCCACAATCCCGCCCCAATCCCCCCCCATAACCGCACAACAAATCCAAGAAAAAGTATGGAAACTATGCTCCAGCTCCTCCTCCAGCAAAGCTGCCACCCTCTCCAGGCCCCCGCAAGCCGCTCCCGACTATGGGGACATGGGGTCACAACGCCCCATTAGAAACAAACAGCCCAACCCCGATAGACGAAAAATCCAATGCAACCCCCCATAGACCACATAAACCCCCATAGACACCATAGACCACCTTGATAGACCACCCTATAGACCATGCCCATAGACCAAAGTCAACATGTAATAATAGAAACCAAACCCACAGGACCCCAATGTAGACCACCAATAACCCCGCTAATTAACCATCCAGAGCTCCCCATAAATAGACTCTATGCCCATAGGACCCCAACATAGATCCACGCAACCAAGCGTCCCATGAGACCCCCATAGACCACCCCATTTTAGACCCAAGCCGATAGAACCACCCTATAGACCACCAAATCCTGACCCCTATTTTACTGAAAAAAAGAACCGCCGCTGAGCCCAAGCCCCCCCATAGGACCCCATAATAGACCACCTGCAGTATAAAGACCAACCCATCCTAGCAGCCACCAGATCTCCCCATAGACCAGCCCATGAGACCTGTAAACCCAGGTAGACCACGCACAGCCCCCCTTAGACCACCCATAACCCCCCCCCATAGACCCCAGTAACCACCCATAACCCCCATTAGACCACCACAGCCCCCTGCAAAAATAGACCACCATAACCCCCAATAGACCAAAACCCATTAACCCCCAAATCAGGACTTAATCACAAGCCCCGCCATAGAGCACCACACTCCCCATAGGACCCCCATAGACCATCACAGCCCCCCCATAGATCAACAAACCATAAGAACACCCCATAGGCCACAAACTATCCACATGAACCCACGCCCTCATTTAAGAACTCGAGCCCCATAACAACGCCCATAGACCATGTGAAACCACATTGTCCCGCCCACATAGGACCACCCATAGACCCCCATAGACCTGCCCATTATGACCGCCCACAGTATCCAAACCCAACATGCCCCCCATTATGACCGACCACCCTAAACCCGCACCACAGACCCCCCCATAATGTATCCCA
>NW_015440201.1:4259-6816 GCF_001577835.2 Coturnix japonica | reverse complement strand
TGGGGCGGGATATGGGGCGGGATATGGGGTGGGATATGGGGAATCCCTATGGCATGGTATCCCTATGGGGACTCCCAATGGGGTGTCCTTATGTGGTATCCCTATGGGGTGTTCTATGGGGTGTCCCTATGGGGTGGCTGTCTTTATGGGGTGTCCCTATGGGGTGTCTATGGGTCCCTATGTGTTTCTATGGGTCCCTATGGGTCTCTATGGGTCCCTATGTGTTTCTATGGGGTCTCTATGGGTCTCCATGGGTCCCTATGGGTCCCTATGGGGTTTCTATGGGTCTCTGTGGGTCCCTATGGGTTTCTATGTGTCCCTATGGGTCCCTATGCATCTCTATGCGTTTCTATGGGTCCCTATGCGTTTCTATGGGCCCCTATGTGTTTCTATGGGTCTCTATGGGTCCCTATGTGTTTCTATGGGTCCCTATGGGTTTCTATGGGTCCCTATGGGTCTCTATGGGTCTCTATGGGTCCCTATGGGTCCGTATGTGTCTCTATGGGGTCTCTATGGGTCCCTATGCGTCTCTATGCGTCTCTGTGGGTCCCTATGTGTTTCTATGGGTCCCTATGGGTCTCTATGGGTCCCTATGTGTTTCTATGGGTTCCTATGGGTCTCTATGGGTCCCTATGCGTTTTTATGGGGTCCCTATGGGTCTCAATGTATCTCTATGGGGTTTCTATGTGTCTCTATGGGGTCTCTATGGGTCCCTATGTGCCTCTGTGGGTCCCTATGGGGTCTCTATGTGTTTCTATGGGGTCCCTATGGGTCTCAGTGTGTCTCTATGGGGTCTCTATGTGTTTCTATGGGGTCCCTATGGGTCTCTATGGGTCTCTATGGGGCCCCTATGGGTCTCAATGGGTCCCTATGGGTCTCTATGGGTCTCTATGGGGTCCCTATGGGTCTCTATGTGTCCCTATGGGGTCTCTATGTGTTTCTATGGGTCTCTATGGGGTCCCTATGGGTCTCTATGGGGCCCCTATGGGTCTCAATGTGTCTCTATGGGTCTCTATGTGTTTCTATGGGGCACCCCACAGTCCCTGGCCCTACGGGAGCAGCTCTCCCGCCGTCGTTCCGGCCTGGAGGACGTACCCAGCGATGGGGACAGCTCGGTATGGGGGCACTGGGGGGTCACTTAGGGTCATGGCTGGGGGTCATTTGGGGTCACATTGGGGTCATTTAGGGTCATGGCTGGGGGTCATTTGGGGTCATGGTTGGGGGTCATTTAGGGTCAGGGTGGGGGTCATTTGGGGTCATGGTTGGGGGTCATTTAGGCTCACATTGGGGGTCATTTAGGGTCATTTAGGGTCATTTAGGGTCGGGGGGGGCATTTAGGGCTATTTAGGGTCATTTAGGGCCATTTAGAATCATTTAGGGTCGGGGTGGGGGCCATTTAGGGGTTGGGGGGGTCATTTAGGGCCATTTAGGGTCATTTAGGGTCATTTAGGGCCATTTAGAGCCATTTAGGGCCATATAGTGTCATTTAGGGTCGGGATGGGGGTCATTTAGGGCCATTTAGGGTCATTTAGGGCCATATAGGGTCATTTAGGGCCATTTAGGGCAATTTAGGGCCATTTAGGGTCATTTAGGGCCATTTAGGGTCGGGGTGGGGGTTATTTAGGGTCATTTAGGGTCATTTAAGGTCATTTAGGATCGGGGGGGTCATTTAGGCTCATATTGGGGGCCATTTAGGGTCATTTAGGGTCATTTAGGGCCATTTAGGGCCATTTAGGGTTGGGGTGGGGGTCATTTAGGGGTTGGGGGGGTCATTTATGGTCATTTAGGGTCATTTAGGGTCATTTAGGGCCATTTAGGGTCATTTAGAGCCATTTAGGGCCATTTAGGGTCGGGATGGGGTTCATTTAGGGCCATTTAGGGTCATTTAGGGCCATTTAGGGTCATTTAGGGCCATATAGGGTCATTTAGGGCCATTTAGGGGCATTTAGGGTCATTTAGGGTCGGGGTGGGGGTCATTTAGGGCCATTTAGGGTCATTTAGGGCCATTTAGGATCATTTAGGGCCATTTAGAGCCATATAGTGTCATTTAGGGTCGGGGTGGGGGCCATTTAGGGTCATTTAGGGTCATTTAGGGCCATTTAGGGTCATTTAGGGCCATTTAGGGCCATATAGTGTCATTTAGGGTCGGGGTGGGGGTCATTTAGGGCCATTTAGGGTCATTTAGGGCCATCTAGGGTCATTTAATGTCATTTAGGGTCATTTAGGGCCATTTAGGGTCGGGGTGGGGGTCATTTAGGGTCCTTTTAGGGTCATATTGGGGGCCATTTAGGGCCGGGTGGGGGCCATATAGGGTCATTTAGGGCCATTTAGGGCCATTTAGGATCATTTAGGGCCATTTAGGGCCATATAGGGTCGGGTTGGGGCGGTGGTCCCATAGTTTCCTTCCTATCTCCCAGCCCCCTCCCCCCGAGGGTCGGCGCCGGGCTGCAGTAGCGCAGAGGGAACGCGTGGCGGCGCTGTGCCGACAGCTCGGCCGCCTGCAGGAGGAGGCGGCGGCGGCTCAAAGGGAGCTGGGCAGGGCACAGGAAGTGGGGGC
>NW_015440201.1:1062-3000 GCF_001577835.2 Coturnix japonica | reverse complement strand
CCCCCCCCAAGGCTCTGGCTCAGAAGGAGGACATGGAGGAGAGGATCACCACACTGGAGAGGCGTTACCTGAGCGCTCAGCGCGAGGCCACCTCGTTACACGACGCTAACGACCGCCTGGAGAACGAGCTGGCCAGCAAGGAGTCGCTGTACAGACAGGTGGGGGCGGGGGTCACTCATAGGGGGGGACGGGAGCCCGTGACCCCAATGGGGGGGGGCCATGGTGGACATGTTGCCTTGGGGTGGCCCCAATGGGGTGGCCAAGGTGTCTCCAACATGGCAGCCATGACCCCAATATGGCCTCCATTACCCCAACATGGCCTCCATGACCCCAGTATGGCCTCCATGACCCCAACATGGCGTCCATGACCCCAATATGGCCTCCACGACCCCAATATGGCCTCCACAACCCCAACATGGCGTCCATGACGCCAATATGGCCTCCATGACCCCAACATGGCGTCCATGACCCAAATATGGCCTCCATGACCCCAATATGGCATTCATGACCCCAATATGGCCTCCATGACCCCAATATGGCCTCCATGACCCCAACATGTCTTCCATGACCCCACATGACCCCAATATGGCCTCTACGACCCCAATATGGCCTCCACGACCCCAATATGGCTCCCAACATGGCCTCCACGACCCCAATATGGCCTCCATGACCCCAATATGGCTCCCAATATGGCCTCCACGACCCCAATATGGCCTCCATGACCCCAATATGGCCTCCATGACCCCAACATGTTTTCCATGACCCCACATGACCCCAATATGGCCTCTACGACCCCAACATGGCCTCCATGACCCCAATATGGCTCCCAACATGGCGTCCACGACCCCAATATGGCGTCCACGACCCCAATATGGCGTCCATGACCCCAACATGTCTTCCATGACCCCACATGACCCCAACATGGCCTCCATGACCCCAATATGGCCTCCACGACCCCAATATGGCTCCCAATATGGCGTCCACGACCCCAATATGGCGACCACGACCCCAACATGGCTCCCAACATGGCCTCCATGACCCCAATATGGCCTCTACGACCCCAACATGGCCTCCACGACCCCAATATGGCCTCCATGACCCCAATATGGCTCCCAATATGGCGTCCACGACCCCAATATGGCGTCCCTGACCCCAACATGGCCTCCNCCACGACCCCAATATGGCCTCCATGACCCCAATATGGCTCCCAATATGGCGTCCACGACCCCAATATGGCGTCCCTGACCCCAACATGGCCTCCACGACCCCAATATGGCCTCCATGACCCCAATATGGCCTCCATGACCCCAATATGGCCTCCACAACCCCAATATGGCCTCCACGACCCCAATATGGCGTCCACGACCCCAACATGGCCTCCACGACCCCAATATGGCTCCCAATATGGCGTCCACGACCCCAACATGGCCTCCATGACCCCAATATGGCTCCCAATATGGCGTCCACGACCCCAATATGGCGTCCCTGACCCCAACATGGCGTCCGTGACCCCCCAGAGCGAGGAGAAGGGCCGCCAGCTGCAGGAATGGCTGGAGGACGCCAAGGCCAAACTCCAGCAGACCCTCCAAAAGGCCGAGACCCTCCCCGAAATCGAGGCCCAGCTGGCCCAGCGCGTGGCCGCCCTCACCAAGGTGGGCTTCATTATGGGGGGGGTCTTTCTTTAGGGATGGGGGGGGTCTTATAGGGGTTATATTGGGGTTATGGGGGGGTTTGGGGGGGGGTTCACCTATGTCCCAATGCCCCCCAATGTCTCCGTTGACCCCAATTGATCCAATGGCCGCCATTTCCCCATTGACCCTATTGACCCCATTGATTCCAATGTCCCCATTGACCCCATTGACCCCATTGATACCAATATCCCCATTGACCCCATTGACCCCATTGATTCCAATGCCCCCATTGACCCCATTGACCCCA
>NW_015440201.1:0-822 GCF_001577835.2 Coturnix japonica | reverse complement strand
CCAATGCCCCCATTGACCCCATTGACCCCATTGACCCCAATGCCCCCATTGACCCCCTTGACCCCATTGACCCCAATGCCCCCATTGACCCCATTGATTCCAATGCCCCCATTGACCCCAATGCCCCTATTGACCCCATTGATACCAATATCCCCATTGACCCCATTGCCCCTATTGACCCCAACGACCCCAATGCCCCCACTGACCCCATTGACCCCTCTGATCCCATTACCCCCATTGACCCCATTGATACCAATATCCCCATTGACCCCTCTGATCCCAATGCCCCCATTGACCCCATTGATACCAATTTCCCCACTGACCCCATTGACCCCATTGATACCAATATCCCCATTGACCCCATTGATACCAGTGTCCCCATTGACCCCATTGCCCCTATTGACCCCAACGACCCCAATGCCCCCACTGACCCCATTGACCCCTCTGATCCCAATGCCCCCATTGACCCCATTGATACCAATATCCCCATTGACCCCATTGATCCCAATGCCCCCATTGACTCCAATGCCCCCATTGGCCCCATTGACCCTATTGACCCCAATGTCCCCATTGACTCCAATGCTCCCATTGACCCCATTGATCCCAATGCCCCCACTGCCCCCATTGACCCTATTGACCCCAATGCCCCCACTGATCCCAATGCCCCCATTGTCCCCAATGACCCCAATGCCCCCATTGACCCCAATGCCCCCAATGACCCCAATGCCCCCATTGACCCCACAGGCAGAGGAGCGCCATGGGAGCATCGAGGAGCACCTCCGGCAGCTGGAGGCGCAGTTGGAAGAGAAGAACCAGGAGCTG
>NW_015440200.1:17254-19196 GCF_001577835.2 Coturnix japonica | reverse complement strand
TGCTTGGTGTGTGCATCGCATGTGCTTGGTGTGTGCTTAGCATATGTATGGCGTGTGCTTAACATGTCCTTAACATGTGTGTAACATGTACTTGGTGTGTGCTTAGCATGTGTATGGTGTGTGCTTGGTGTGTGCTTAACATGTGCTTGGTGTGTGCTTAACATGTGCTTGGCGTGTTCTTAACATGTGCTTGGTGCATGCTTAAAATGTGTGTAACATGTGCTTGGTGTGTGCTTAATATGTGCTTAGTGTGTGCTTAGCATGTGTATTGTGTTTGCTTGGTGTGTGCTTAACATGTGCTTAGCATGTGCTTGACGTGTTCTTAGCATGTGTATGGTGTGTGCTTGGTGTGTTCTTAGCGTGTGTGTAACGTGTGCTTGGTGTGTACTTAACACGTCCCTAACGTGTGTAACATGTTCTTGGTGTGTGCTTAATATGTGCTTGGTATGTACTTAACATGTGTGTAACATGTTCTTGGTGTGTGCATAATATGTGTTTGGTGTGCTCTTAGTGTGCATGTAACATGTGCTTGGTGTGTACTTAACATGTGTGTGGTGTGTGTTTGGTATATTCCTAACATGTGTTTAACGTGTTCTTGGTGTGTGCTTAACGTGTGCTTGGTGTGTTCTTAGCACATGTTTGGTATGTACTTAAAGTGTTTAACATGTGCTTGGTGTGTACTTAATATGTGTTAGGTGTGTACTTAACATGCGTGTAACATGTGCTAGGCGTGTACTTAATATGTGCTTGGTGTGTACTTAACACATGTGTAACATGTACTTGGTGTGTGCTTGGTGTGTGCTTAACATGTGCGTGGTGTGTGGTTGGCATATACCTAACATGTGCTTAGTGTGTTCTTGGCGTGTGCCTGGTGTGTGCTTGGGGTGTGCCTAACATGTACTTAACATGTACTTAACATGTGCTTGGTGTGTGCCTGCTATGTGCTTAACATGTGCTTGGCGTGTTTTAGCACATATTTGCTGTGTACTTGGAGTGTTTAACATGTGCTTGGTGTATGCTTAGCATGTGCTTAGTATGTGCCTGGTATGTACTTAACATGTGCTTGGCATGCACCTGAAACACACACACATGTGCTCGGTGGGCCAGGCGTGTGCTCGGCGTGCTTCACATGTGCTTAACGTGTCAGTGGGCTCTTGGCGTGTGCTAAGCACACCTTGGTGTGTGCTTGGCGTGTTCTTGGCGTGTTCTTAGCATGTAATGCGTGTTCTCGTGCCGGCCCCGCCCCCACCGCCATCCTGGCTCCGCCCCCGCGGCTCCTGCAAAGCAAATGGGGGGGTGGGGGGGGGGCAGAGGGGGATGTGGGGCTGCAATGTGTCAGCGTCAGGAGCACAGGTGAAGGCAGCTGAGCTGTGTGATCAGTAGGGTTGAGGTCATCGTCTGATAGGGGAATATTATGGGGTGGGGGGGTCAATGGGGGGGAATCAATAGGGGGGATATTGGGGGGGGGGGTCCCCCACGCCGGCCCTGGGGAGAGAGGAAGCGGCCCATAATGCACCAGGGAGGTGTCATGGCCGCCGGGGTGCCCTATAAGGGGCGGGACTTCCTGTTTGGCCCTATAAGGGGCGGGACTTCCTGTTTGGCCCTATAAGGGGCGGGACTTCCTGTTTGTTTGGCCCTATAAGGGGCGGGACTTCCTGTTTTTGGCCCTATAAGGGGCGGGACTTCCTGTTGTGCCCTATAAGAGGCGGGACTTCCTGTTTGGCCCTATAAGAGGCGGGACTTCCTGTTTCACCCTATAAGGGGCGGGACTTCCTGTTTGGCCCTATAAGGGGCGGGACTTCCTGTTTGTTTCGCCCTATAAGGGGCGGGACTTCCTGTTTGTTTCACCCTATAAGGGGCGGGACTTCCTGTTTGGCCCTATAAGGGGCGGGACTTCCTGTCTGGCCCTATAAGGGGCGGGACTTCCTGTTTGGCCCTATAA
>NW_015440200.1:9588-12397 GCF_001577835.2 Coturnix japonica | reverse complement strand
GGTCCATGGGGTTTTAGGGCTGGGGTTATGGGGTGACGTGGGGCTGTGTGGGGCTGTGGGGCCGGGGCCGCCGTGGGGCTGGGCGCCGTGGGGCGGGACTCACTGTAGGGCACGCAGTCGTACTGCACCTCCAGGTACTTGTAGGTGCCGGGACAGGGGTCGGGGAAGGCGTCGGAACCGGCCACCACCACACACTGAGTGCGGTTATTGCATCTGTGGGGCAGAGACCGGAACCCCATAGAAACACATAGAAAACATCAGGAAACCCATATGAACCCATAGAACCACATAGAACCACATTGACCCATAGAAACCTATAGACCCCACATAGGAACCACTTTAGAACCACACAGACAATAGACCAAATTAGACCCCATAGAACCTCATATACCTATACCCCATAGTAACCCTATTATCTCCCTATAGCCCCATACCTCTGTGCCATGATCCTATATGCGTCGGGCAGGTAGCACTGCACGTTCTCCATCTGGAAGGGGTCCCATAGAACCCCATAGAACCCCATATAACCCCATATAACCCCATATACCCCATATAACCTCATAGAACCCCATAGAACCCCATAGAACCCTATATAACCCCATATAACTCCATATAACCCCATATAACCCCATATAACTCCATATAACTCCATATAACCCCATAGAACCCCATATAACTCCATATAACTCCACATAACTCCATATAACCCCATATAACCTCATATAACCCCATATAACCCCATAGAACACCATAGAACACCATAGAACTCCATAGAGCCCCACAGAACCCCATAGAACCCCATAGAACCCCATAGAACCACATAGAACCCCATAGAACCTCATATAACCCCATAGAAACCCATAGAACCTCATAGAACCACATAGAACCTCATATAACCCTATAGAAACCCATAGAACCTCATATAACCCTATATAACCACATAGAACCCCATAAAACCACATAGAACCCCATAGAACCTCATATAACCACTTATAACCCCATAGAACACCATATAACTCCAAAGAACCCCATAGAGCCCCATAGAACCACATAGAACCCCATAGAACCCCCCTATAACACTCATACTCCATAGAACCCCATAGAACCCTATAGAACCCTATAGAACCCCATAGAAACACATAGAACCACCATAGAACCACATAGAACCCCATAAAACCCCATAGAACCCCACAGAACACCATAGAACCCCATAGAACCACATAGAACCCCATAGAACACCATAGAACCCCCCTATAACACTCATACCCCATAGAACCCTATATAACCCCATAGAACCCCATAGAACCCCATAGAACCCCATAGAACCACATAGAACCCCATAAAACCACATAGAACCTCATATAACCCTATAGAAACCCATAGAACCTCATATAACCCTATATAACCACATAGAACCCTATATAACCACATAGAACCACATAGAACCACATAGAACCACATAGAAATCCATAGAACCTCATAGAACCACATAGAACCTCATATAACCCCCCTATAACACTCATACCCCATAGAACCCCATATAACCCCATAGAATCACATAGAACCATATAGAACCACATTGAACCCCATAGAACCCTATAGAACCCCATAGAACCCCATAGAACCACACAGAACCACATAGAACCAAATAGAACCCCATAGAACCTCATATAACCCCATATAACCCCATNGGAACACCCAGCTGGGGCAGGGAGGGGTGGGGTGGGGTCTGATGGTGGCTGTGGGGTGAGTGGGGGGGTTTGGGGTGACCCTGGGGTGGTTATGGGGCTCAATAATGAGCCGACCCAATGTGCCCAATGGATGGCAATGGGTTGATGTGGGGCAGTGGGGCTCAATAATGAACAGACCTTGTGTGTCCCATGGATGGCAATGGGGCGATGTGGGGCAGTGGGGCACAGTGGGGCAGGGAGGGGTGGGATGTGGTCTGATGGTGTCTGTGGGGTGAGTGGTGGATGTGGGGTGACCTTGGGTGGGTTTGGGGTGGTTGTAGGGCTCAATATTGAGCTGACCTTAGGTATCCAATGGATGGCAATGGGGTGATGTGGGGCAATGGGGGCACAGTGGGGCAGGGAGGGGTGGGATGGTGGTTATGGGGTGAGTGGGTTTGGGGTGGGTTTGAGGTGGTTGTAGGGCTCAATGAGCCAACCATGGGTATCCAATGGATGGCAATGGGACGATGTGGGGCAATGGGGGCACAGTGGGGCAGGGAGGGGTGGGATGGGGTCTGATGGTGGCTGTGGGGTGAGTGGGTTTGGGGTGGTTGTAGGGCTCAATAATGAGCCGACCTGGGGTATCCAATGGATGGCAATGGGGCGATGTGGGGCAGTGGGGCGCAGTGGGGCAGGGAAGGGTGGGATGGGGTCTGATGGTGGCTGTGGGGTGGCCTCGGGGTGGCTTTGGGGTGGCTATAGGGCTCTATAATGAGCAGACCTTATGTGTCCCATGGATGGCAATGGGGCAATGTGGGGCGGGGTGGGGTGGGGTCTGATGGTGGCTGTGGGGTGACCTTGGGGTGGGTTTGGGGTGGTTATAGGGCTCAATAATGAACCGACCTTGGGTATCCAATGAATGGCAATGGGGCGATGTGGGGCAGTGGGGGCACATTTGGGGCAGGGAGGGGTGGGGTGGTGTCTGATGGTGTCTGTGGGATGAGTAGGGTTGTGGTGGTTGTAGGGCTCAATAACGAGCCCACCTTGGGTATCCAATGGATGGCAATGGGGCTAAATAATGAGCAGACATTGGGTATCCAATGGATGGCAATGGGGCTAAATAATGAGCAGACATTGGG
>NW_015440200.1:0-7241 GCF_001577835.2 Coturnix japonica | reverse complement strand
GGCAGGTAGCACTGCACGTTCTCCATCTGGAAGGGGTCCCATAGAACCCCATAGAACCCCATATAACCCCATATAGCCCTATATAACCCCATATAATCCCATATAACCCTATATAACCCCATACCTCTGTGCCATGATCCTATAGGCATCAGGCAGGTAGCACTGCACGTTCTCCATCTGGAAGGGGTCCCATACCCCCATACCATACCCCATATAACCCCATATAACCCCATATAACCCCATATAACCCTATATCCCCCTATAGCCCCATACCTCTGTGCCATGATCCTATAGGCATCGGGCAGGTAGCACTGCACGTTCTCCATCTGGAAGGGGTCGGCGTCGCAGATCTTATCGTCCGTCCTCCCGTAGTTCGCGTTCTCCACCATGACCACGTCGCTGCCGGGGCAGCGCAGCTCTATGGGGTAACCTTCACACGCCAGCTCCCGGCGCACCAAGCCAAACGGTAACCCGGCACGGCTCAGACCTGCGGGGTAATGGGGTTAGATGGGAGGATATGGGGGGATATGGGGTGATATGGGGTTATATGGGGTGATATGGGGTTATATGGGGTTATATGGGGGGATATGGGGTTATATGGGGTGATATGGGGTTATATGGGGTGATATGGGGTTATATAGGGTTATATGGGGTTATATGGGGTGATATGGGGTGATATGGGGTTATATGGGATTATATGGGGTCCTTAGGGGTCAATATGGGAGGATATGGGGTGATATGGGGTGATATGGGGTTATATGGGGTGATATGGGGTGATATGGGGTGATATGGGATGATATGGGATTATATGGGGTCCTTAGGGGTCAATATGGGAGGATATGGGGTTATATGGGGTTATATGGTGTTATATGGGGTGATATGGGGTGATATGGGGTTATATGGGGTGATATGGGGTCCTTAGGGGTCAATATGGGAGGATATGGGGTTATATGGGGGGATATGGGGTTATATGGGGTTATATGGGGTGATATGGGGTGATATGGGGTTATATGGGACGGTATGGGGTCTATAGGGGTCCGACCTGCGGGATATGGGGTGATATGGGGTTATATGGGGTGATATGGGGTGATATGGGGTGATATGGGGTGATATGGGGTGATATGAGGTTATATGGGATTATATGGGGTGATATGGGGTTATATGGGGTCTTTAGGGGACAGACCTGCAGGATATGGGGTTATATGGGAGGATATGGGGTGATATGGGGTGATATGGGGTCTATAGGGCTCAGACCTGCAGGATAATGGGGTGATATGGGGTTATATGGGGTTATATGGGAGGATATGGGGTTATATGGGGTGATATGGGTTTATATGGGACGGTATGGGGTCTATAGGGGTCAGACCTGCGGGATACGGGGTGATATGGGGTTATATGGGGTGATATGGGGTTATATGGGGGGATATGGGGTTATATGGGGTTATATGGGGTGATATGGGGTGATATTGGGTTATATGGGATTATATGGGGTCCTTAGGGGTCAATATGGGAGGATATGGGGTGAGATGGGGTTATATGGGGTGATATGGGCGGATATGGGGTCTTTAGGGGTCAATATGGGATGATATGGGGTCCTTAGGGGTTAAACGGGGTGATATGGGGTCTTTAGGGGTCAATAGGGGATGATACGTGGTCTATAGGGCTCAGACCTGCGGGATATGGGGTTAATATGGGATTATATGGGGTCTATAGGGGTCAATATGGGATGGTATGGGGTCTATAGGGCTCAGACATGCAGGATATGGGGTTAAATGGGGATGATATGGGGTTATATGGGGTTAATATGGAATTATATGGGGTCTATAGGGCTCAGACCTGCGGGATATGGGGTTATATGGGGTGATATGGGGTTATATGGGGTTATATGGGGTCTTTAGGGGTCAATATGGGATTGTATGGGGTCTTTAGGGGTCAATATGGGATGATATGGGGTCTATAGGGCTCAGACCTGCGGTATAGGGGGTTAAATGGGAATGATATGGGGTCTTTGGGGGTCAATATGGGATGGTATGGGGTCTTTAGGGTCAATGGGGGATGATATGGGGGTCTGAGTTTCCTATTGGGTCAATATGGGATGATATGGGGTCTTTAGGGGTCAATATGGGATGGTATGGGGTCTATAGGGGTCAGACCTGCAGGATATGGGGTCAATATGGGGTTATATGGGGTGATATGGGGTTATATGGGGTTATATGGGGTGATATGGGGGTCAATATGGGATGGTATGGGATCTATAGGGCTCAGACCTGCGGGATATGGGGTTATATGGGATTGTATGGGGTGATATGGGGTTATATGGGGTGATATGGGGTGATATGGGGTCAATATGAGGTTATATGGGGTGATATGGGGTGATATGGGGTTATATGGGGTGATATGGGGTGATATGGGGTTATATGGGGTTATATGGGGTTATATGGGGTATTTAGGGGACAGACCTGCGGGATATGGGGTTATATGGGAGGATATGGGGTGATATGGGGTGATATGGGGTCTATAGGGCTCAGACCTGCGGGATAATGGGGTGATATGGGGTTATATGGGGTTATATGGGAGGATATGGGGTTATATGGGGTCTATAGGGCTCAGACCTGCGGGATAATGGGGTTATATGGGGTTATATGGGGTGATATGGGGTTATATGGGATTATATGGGGTTATATGGGGTTATATGGGGTGATATGGGGTGATATGGGGTGATATGGGGTTATATGGGGTCTATAGGGGTCAATATGGGAGGATATGGGGTCTTTAGGGCTCAGACCTGCGGGATATGGGGTTATATGGGATTATATGGGGTCTATAGGGGTCAATGAGGGATTATATGAGGTCTATAGGGCTCAGACCTGCAGGATATGGGGTGATATGGGGTGATATGGGGTGATATGGGACGGTATGGGGTCTATAGGGGTCAATGTGGAGTCTTTAGGGGTCAGACCTGCGGGATATGGGGTTATATGGGGTGATATGTGGTGATATGGGGTTATATGGGGTCTATAGGGCTCAGACCTGCGGGATATGGGGTTATATGGGGTGATATGGGGTTATATGGGGTTATATGGGGTCTATAGGGCTCAGACCTGCGGGATATGGGGTTATATGGGATTATATGGGGTGATATGGGGTTATATGGGGTGATATGGGGTTATATGGGGTCTATAGGGCTCAGACCTGCGGGATATGGGGTGATATGGGGTGACATGGGGTCTATAGTGGTCAGACCTGCGGGATATGGGGTGATATGGGGTTATATGGGGTCTATAGGGGTCAATATGGGATGGTATGGGGTCTTTAGTGGTCAGTGGAGGATGATATGGGGTCTTTAGGGTTCTACATGGCCATATATGGGGGTCTGGGTGTCCTATTGAGCCAATATGGGATGATATGGGGTCTATAGGGGTCAATATGGGATTATATGTGGTCTATAGGGCTCAGACCTGCGGGATATGGGGTTATATGGGATTATATGGGGTCTATAGGGCTCAGACCTGCGGGATATGGGGTTAATATGTGGTTATATGGGGTGATATGGGGTTATATGGGGTTATATAGGGTCTTTAGGGGTCAATATGGGATGATATGGGGTCTTTAGGGGTCAACATAGGATGATATAGGGTCTTTAGGGGTCAATATGGGATGATATGGCATTATATGGGGTTATATGGGGGCTTTAGGGGTCAATATGGGATGATATAGGGTCTTTAGGGGTCAGACCTGCGGGATATGGGGTTATATGGGGTTATATGGGGTCTATAGGGGTCAATATGGGATGGTATGGGGCCTTTAGGGCTCAGACCTGCGGGATATGGGGTTATATGGGGTTATATGGGATTATATGGGGTCTATAGGGCTCAGACCTGCGGGATATGGGGTCAATATGGGGT
This sequence comes from Coturnix japonica, assembly GCF_001577835.2. NCBI lineage: Eukaryota > Metazoa > Chordata > Aves > Galliformes > Phasianidae > Coturnix > Coturnix japonica. The sequence continues at coordinate 3,336 of NW_015440200.1, read as the reverse complement.
TATATGGGGTGATATGGGGTTATATGGGGTGATATGGGATTATATGGGGTCTATAGGGCTCAGACCTGCAGGATATGGGGTTATATGGGGTGATATGGGGTGATATGGGGTTATATGGGATGATTTGGGGTCTTCAGGGGTCAATATGGGAGGATATGGGGTCTTTAGGGGTTAAAGCGGGATGATATGGAGTCTTTAGGAGTCAATGGGGGATATATGGGGTTTTTAGGGGTCAATATGGGATGTTATGGGGTCTTTTGGGGTCAATATGGGAGGATATGGGGTCTTTAGGGGTCAATGGGGAATGATATGTGGGGCTGGGTGTTCTATTGGGACAATATGGGATGATATGGGGTCTTCATTGGTCAATATGGGATGATATGGGGTCTTTAGGGGTCAACATGGGATGATACGGGGTCTATAGGGGTCAATATGGCAGGATATGGGATCTTTAGGGGTCAATATGGGATGATATGGGGTCTTTGGGGGTCAATATGGGATGATATGGGGTCCTTAGGGGTCAATATGGGATGATATGGGGTCTTTAGGGGTCAATGGGGGATGATATGGGGTCTATAGGGTCAATGGGGGATGATATGGGGTCTTTAGGGTTCAATATGGGATTGTATGGGGTCTATAGGGGTCAATATGGGATGATATGGGGTCTATAGGTGTCAATATGGGATGATATGGGGTCTATAGGGGTCAATATGGGATGATATGGGGTCTATAGGGCTCAGACCTGCGGGATATGGGGTTAAATGGGATGATATGGGGTCTATAGGGGTCAATATGAGATGATATGGGGTCTTTAGGGGTCAATATGGGATTGTATGGGGTCTTTAGGGGTCAATATGGGATGATATGGGGTCTATAGGGGTCAGACCTGCGGTATAGGGGGTTAAATGGGAATGATATGGGGTCTTTGGGGGTCAATATGGGATGGTATGGGGTCTTTGGGGGTCAATATGGGATGATATGGGGTCTTTAGGGCTCAGACCTGCGGGATATGGGGTTATATGGGATTATATGGGGTCTATAGGGGTCAATATGGGATGATATGGGGTCTATAGGGTCAATGGGGGATGATATTGGGGCTTGGGTGTCCTATTGGGTCAATATGGGATGATATGGCCACAAACCCACAAACCCACAGCCTTGCACACCCATCGCCTTCTACAGCCCCCCTTGCACACCCACTGCCTTGCACACCTACAGCCTTGCACACCCACTGCCTGATACAACCCCCATTGCACACCCACAGCCTTGCACGCCCATAGCCTTGCACACCCATCATCTCCTACAACCCCCTTGCACACCCACAGCCTTGCACAGCCAAAGCTTTGCACACCCACAGCCTTGCACAACCACTGCCATGCACTCCCAGTGCCTTGCACACCCATCGCATTCTACAGCCCTCCTTGCACACCCACAGCAATCTACAGCCCCCTGCGGGCCCACTGCCTTGCACACCCACACTGAGCACACCCATCGCCTTCTACAACCCCTTGCACACCCACTGCCTTTGACAGCCCCCCTTGCACACCCACCACCATGCACTCCCATAACCTTGCACACCCATTGCCTTCTACAGCTCCCTTGCACACCCACAGCCTTTCACACTTATTGCCTAATACAACCCCCCTTGAACACCCACTGCCTTGCACACCCATTGCCTTCAACAGCTCTTTGCACTCCCACAGCCTTGCACACTTACTGCCTTCTACAACCCCCCTTGCACTCCCATTGCTTTGCACACCCACATTGAGCACACCCATTGCCTTCTACAGCCTCCCTTGCACACCCACTGCCTTGCACACTCATTACCTTCTACTGCCCCTCTTGCACGCCCATTGCTTTGCACACCCACATTGAGCACACCCATTGCCTTCTACAGCCTCCATTGCACACCCACTGCATTGCACACTCATTACCTTCTACTGCCCCTCTTGCACGCCCACAACCTTGCACACCCAATTGCTTTGACAGCCCCCCTTGCACACCCACCACCTTGCAATCCCACAGCCTTGCACACCCACAGCCTTCTATAGCCCCATTCACACCCACACCTTACACACTCACACTCATTGCCTTGCACAGTGCGCACACTCACTGCCTACAACAGCCCCCCTTACACACCACAGCATTGCACACCCATTGCCTTCGCTAGCCCCTCTTGCACACCCACCATTCCCTGCAGACCCACTGCCTTGCACACCCACTTCCTAGCACACTCACTGCCTACTACAGCCCCCCTTGCACACCCACAGCCTTGCACACCCATTGCCTTCTGCATACCCCTTTACACACCCACTGCCTTGCACACCCACTGTGAGCACACCCATTCCCTTCGACAGCCCCCTTGCACACCCACCACCTTGCAATCCCACAGCCTTGCACACCCAAAGCTTTGCACACCCCCAGCCTTGCACAACCACTGCCTTCTATAGCCTCCTTCACACCCACTGTGTTGCACACTCACAGCCTTACTCACCCACAGCCTAGCACACCCACGTCCTTCTACAGCCTCCCTTGCACACCACAGCCTTGCACACCCATTGCCTTCGCTAGCCCCCCTTGCACACCCACCACTCCCTGCAGGCCCACTGCCTTGCACACCCACTTCCTAGCACACTCATTGCCTACCACAGGCCCCCTTGCACACCCACAGCCTTCTATAGCCCCACTCACACCCACAGCCTTGCACACTCATTACCTTCTACAGCCCCTCTTGCACGCCCACAACCTTGCACACCCAATTGCTTTCACAGCCCCCCTTGCACACCCACCACCATGCACTCCCATAAACTTTCACATCCATTGACTTCTACAGCTCCCTTGCACACCCACGGCCTTGCACACCCACATTGAGCACACCCATTGCCTTCGACAGCCCCCATTGCACACCCAACACCTTACACTCCCACAGCCTTGCACACCCACTGCCTTCTACAGCCTCCCTTGCACACCACAGCCTTGCACACCCATTGCCTTTGCTAGCCCCTCTTGCACACCCACCACTCCCTGCAAGCCCACTGCCTTGCACACCCACTTCCTAGCACACTCATTGCCTACCGCAGCCCCCCTTGCACACCCACAGCCTAGCACACTCATTACCTTCTACAGCCCCTCTTGCACACCCAAAACCTTGCACACCCAATTGCTTTCACAGCCCCCCTTGCACACCCACCACCATGCACTCCCATAAACTTTCACACCCATTGCCTTCTACAACCCCCCTTGCACAGCCACATCCTTGCACACCCAAAGCCTTACACACTCACACCCATTGCCTTGCACACTCACTGCCTACTACACCCCCCCTTGCACACCACA
>NW_015440199.1:0-19259 GCF_001577835.2 Coturnix japonica | reverse complement strand
CGAGGCCTCTCTTGGCTGAACACCGGAAGTAGGATGGAGAGTCTCATGTTTGGTTGGGATGATTTGCCCAGTGGTTTTAGCTAACTATTTATTAAGTGGTACAAGTGTATTATAGCAGCGATAGGTATAAAATCTGTCTGCAGGCTGATTGCGCGGTGTCCCTGACTCATGCTGGATACAAGCAGCAGTTAAAGTTACAGCATCCCATTCTCCAGCATTTATGGGCCTGGTCTAACGAGGGTTAGGACTAGATTATCTGGCTTGGATGCTGTTTTTAGAATTGGATTGGTGGGTCTGCGTGGTGCCATTTGGATAAGAAAATATTTGTTCGGTAGGGCATCGTCAATAATAGCTGAGATTTGGGGAACGACAGTCTCGTCTGCAAGAGTAACTCATTTCCATTGTTCTGAGACCTCATTGTGTTACATTAGTAATGGATGTGTTTGGATAACTCTATTGCTGAATGGAATTTCGCAATTCATGTTCATCAGAGTCGTTCTTATTGATTGTTTGATTCCGATAACTATTATGTAGGCAGGGGGTCTTATATTGGGATGAAGGGCTTCTAGATTATAGGAGGGGTGATTTATATGTGGGGTTCTCAATGAGAAGGAAGTTATGGTTCTCTCTCTATTTGCCCGGTAATGTATTGAGTTTCCAGTCTATAATGTGGCAGAACTAAGTTGGTTAGAGCCTGGTTGCTAAATAGAGGGTGGGTGTATGTGTATTTGGCGGTTTTTAATATAATGAACGCGTAGGTCAGGGTCTGAGTAGGCAGTGATTAATATCAGGGTTCAGACCATGTGTAACCCATTTCTGTGAGGATAAAATTATAGTATATGTTTACTCTAAATGAGGGGATTGGCTTATAATCTAGTGAGGAGGAGTTTCCCAGTCATGGATATTGTAGAGGGCATAATAGCCGCATAATTAGTAGCGCGCTCTCATATTGCATTTGTTTCATGCTGTGATTTAACTGGGTCTATTTCAAGAATGAGTAATTGCTACATCATTGTGATTTTGGTTTTGAATCGTGTTTCTGGTAAGACTTCATGATTTTACCTTATGTGTTGCCTACAGGGTTCTAATATGAACCTGGTGAACCACGAACGCAGTAAATAGCGTGGTGTTTTTTGGATATAGTGTAGGGGGTCCGCAAATTAAATAAATAGGGTTATATCTCTTTGGGATGGGTGGCTCCGGTTTTGGCATGAGGTGTGTCGTAGGAAAAGTGAGATGGTTATTGCCGTGCAGGTTAGGTGATTCCTGAGGACACTGCTGTGATTCTAACACTTGCCTGTAAGGGAATGGTGTGTTTCAATGGAAGCAAGCGTCATCCTCTTAAACAGTATGATCTGGGCGGGAATCACTGTATGTTTTCATCTGAGATGGGGTGTACTTAAGTTGAGAAAACTTTTAGAAGGTAGTGTTTGAGAATTGATAGAATTTCGCGAGGTTTTTATTTTTACTCGGTGAGATATATTCACTTATCTAGCTGGCGGTAATGGGGTTATTATGGGGTTATTGGGTTATCTTATGGGGGTGTATGGGGGCTTAATAGGGTTATATGGGAAGGTAATGGGGTTATATGGTGTTGTTTGGTGGAATATCGTGGTGTGGTGCTGCTTATAATAATTGTGGGGATCAATAAATAATAGGTTAATGAAGAGAAGGATGTTCATAAGATAGCGTAGTGAGTAACTGAGATCAACAGAGGCAGGTCGCTTCATAAGTATCGGTGGCGTGACCTTGGTGCTAGTATTTGGCGCTCTCGCTATATGGGATCATTGTTCTCATCAGCCACAGAAAATGTAGTTTAGTTTTGTCTTCTCAAGCTTATCTACTTTACGCAAGCAGCTCTAAGACACCAGGCTGAGTCATGCCTGGTATGCCTGGTAGATAAGTCTACTTCATGCAGTCATTTAAATTACAGTGGCTTTACCCTCTCGCTCATTATACGTCATAACCGAGTCGTCTTTCTTATCTTTCGAAGGTGCTTTACAGACTTATGCTCTTGCTTCACTAAACTCCTGCGAGACCGTGTATCTGACCGAAACGGCAGGTCTAAGGGCGCTTTGCCTTTCAAGGCCAAGAAAGTTGGTGTCTGGCTAAATTCAGGTTTCTGTACACTTGATTCCCATTCCAGAATTAGGAGCCTCCATTTAAAGCAACTAAAGCTTATATCTCCTTTTTGTTTCTTACTTTTTTAAAGGGTAAAAACTATTTTGTTGCTCCACTGCAGCAACTAATGCAAGTTTTAATGTGGTAGCTGTAAGAAGGTATTTGTTACAGGCGACAGCTTAGAGTTCTCATAATGACAGCTCCACACAAATAATAAATCCAGTAGTCTGTGTTTAGGGTTGTCTGATGGCAACAATTTGAAGTTCTGTTAGTGATAAGTCAGAAGGGGTGTTAAATTAGGGGATTTTAATTATTAGGGGAATCTTGCTGAATTGAAATTCTGTGGCGTTGGTTTTATATGGGTTTTTTTTCGCTTCTCAAGAAAATGGGATGAATATGCGCGACGATTGAATTATATGGAGTTAGACTTCCTTGCTATTATTTGAGGAGGAGTTATAAAATCGCGCGTAGATGGCAATTTCTGGGCTTATCTCTTCGCTGGGGGGAAATAGGGTTTATATGGGGTGGCGGGGTAGCTGTTCATTTAATATACTCACAGGCTTTCCCATTGCAACCTGTTCAACGTAACTGTTCCTATCGGGCCCACTACACTGCTCACTGATGGTTTGCAACTAAAATCCAGCCTGCGTCAGTTGGGGTACGTGCGGTGGGCCGGTGTTGGTATGAGGGGTGCGGTCCAGATAGGGGTTGAGTGCATGTGCGCGCGCAATATGGCCGGATATAGGGGGGTTATACTATAAGGGTGGTGTAGTGGGAGGATTATATATGGGGAAAAATCAGCCGCGAGTAAAATGCGATGGTCTAAGGGAGGACACATTATTTACTAAATACTATTATCGAAATCAGGTGAACACAATATGATACAATTATAAATTGAAGGTAATGAGTTGGGTATAGCTCAATGGCAGCTTAAATATGGAGACTGTAATTCAATAGGGGCGAAATAAGTGAGAGAGAATGGGAGTCCCGCTCAGTGCCGTAGAGAGATAGAGAGTCGCTTAATTACTATGGGTGAATCCCGTAGGTTATTATCGGCGGGTATTATATACGGGGGGGTTATGGCTGAGAGGCTCCGCAGCATCATCATTATGCCCCGCGGCCTGAACGCCAGACTCGAAAGACGGTTCAGTTCTGTTCTGCGGAGGTCATGAATAGAGGGTTAATTAATTAGATAGGGTGTTTTCAATAAGAGTCATGTGGACCCATCGTGTGGTTCCCTGGGTGAGTAATTAGTTCCGTGTCGTTATGTACTCTTTGGGTGGAAGTTGCAGAGCTCAGGTAAAATTATCATGCTTAATAGTTGTGTTATGATAGTGGAATAGACTGATTAAGGCAAAAATTAACAAAAATTACATATCTTAACGCATGACACTTTCCACGCCGTCACTTATAGTTTCGTTTTATATGGGCATCATTAACATTGGATAGATATGGTGTAGTAACATTACATACCCCGGCATTAACTACTAATGGATGTTATATAATTGTGTGAAATGTGGCCAGCAAACCTTATTTTTTCTCAACGAGATTTTAATTAGGGTATTTAGTTTATGTTGCGCAATAGAGCTCACATGGAAAGAAGTATTATATGCGGGCGTATATGAGTGGATTGAAAAACTATGTGGCTTAAGCCTAGGGAACACATAGAGGGTTTATTATTTATAGGTGGAATGTTATATTGTGAGGCGGATAATAATTGATGGGGCACAAAAACTGCCAGAAAAAGGGAAAAACATGTCAGCGGTTAATGGGGGGTGTCTTATATGCGGGTATATGTAGTGGGAGTTGTATAGAGGGGAGTGTAGTAATAGAGGGCTCTTAGCTATGGCTCGGTTATATTAGGGGCGTCGTCTCCACTCACAATCGCAAGGGGGTGGCACTCATCCTTTTCCCAGCCACAAGGGCAGATTTCCCTATTTGACTTAACTTCTACCATGTGTGCTCTACCATGCAGTTAATATGGGGCGGTGCTCTGTAGTAAGTGGGGTTGTGAATTAATGGAGTAGTGTAATGATTGAAAATGGAGGAAATTGGCTTTACAGAATGCCTAATTTAAGGTTAGGATATATAGGGGTTATAGAGTAAATGAGGGTTAGTGATTGGATTGCTTAACGCGATATAATAGATGCTCTAATCTTATATCTTTTTGAGTTCTCTAATTATGGACCTAAAGGTTGAATTACTTATTCTTGTGAGGCCTTTAATTGATAAAATAATGTGAGTTTTCTGAGACGTCTACCTAGTATTTATCTACAGGGAAAAATCATTGGCGCTGACTCCCCCACATCAATTCCCTTGTGTTAAACATTGGACTATTATCCATTTTTTTTGTCCATCACTCCACGCGATCGATGTCACAGCAGGTTGGTACTCTATTCTGGGGGTCTCTCATGGAGTGAGGGTCTAATAAACTCCGCGGGCCTCAGAGAGAATGAACGCGGTTCTTGTGGCTCTTTCCACGATGCATGGAATATGGGATCTCTATCAAATGACCGGTTCTTTTCGCGTACAATTGACCGGGACGCTCTTTTATGTGTTTATACAGGAACCTTATCTCCCTCCACGCGCATTAGGGGTTATATAGTTAGGGGGAGCTGGACTTGGTTAGGGACCCTTGCCATATTAGGCTGTTGAATGCGCTCGGGTTCTATGAGGGGTGGCTTGACCAACCAGCGTGGGTTTTAACTGGGGGTTATAATAGATGGTGTTCTCCGCGTCCAATAGGATTATATTATTTGGGGATACGTTTCCCCGGCTCATATGAGGCGCTCTATAATTGGGCTTTAAATAGGTCGGTTAATTTAAGAAACAAGGACCCACTGTTGGATAAATCTATGTGTTTCTAATTTTGGGCTTAGCCAGGGATAGCTGATATGGGGTGGGCGTAATTGTGAGGTATGAGTGGGGGATTGGTAAAATCGCACTCAATCGCGCTCAAATGTGGAGGTTTATTTATTGGGGGCCAAGTTTTGGGTCTTAACTCTCGGAGGAAACTTTTTTAATATGAAAAGGTGGGTAATGGGTTATGGTACCTGGCGATTCATTCTGAATTCAATTCTTTCTGGGTGCCCTGCCGCCATCAGAAAAGTTTTGCTTTTCCAACCCTAATAATGGTGTTTCGGGGCGGTATGGGGGGTTATATGGTAGCAGGTGGGTGGTTAATGCGGTTATATGGGGTTATATGGGGTAACATTGATCGGGTATTGTGTGGAGCCACCAGTAGGTGGTAGTCCGTCTCCAAACTCACAGTGGTGTGAGTTACTATGGACGGGTCTTATCCATTGCTCGTAGATGAAGATCTGTTATAGTGGCAGTTGCCGATCTGTTAGATCATGAGTCCTGCCATTGGCGCTCTCTTCAATGATGGGTGATTTTTTTATAACTTTGCCCATCGCCCCTTCGCCAAAAGAGGTTTCACTCCTCTTGCTGTGTTTATATAACTTATGGGCGTGCTATATATTGTGTTGGCGACATCATGAGATAAGTCCTGGAGCCACATAGCGATCCATAGTTACGTGCCAGGCCCCTCGTCTCTGGCCCACCTTATTGTTGCCATCTCCCTTCCCTTGATGGGTAACTTGAGGGGTTATACTGATCGTGCGAGTGGGGGTAACTCACGGCGTTCTCGATTGGGAATGTGAGGTCTACCCATTGGTTCTGCCAGTCCAAGTCTAATCTTGAGCACCTCTCAACTTTTGGCGCTCTCGAATGACTCGAACTAGGAGTTGTGTTAATTTTGGTGTGATGTTCTTCAGTGCGCTTACTTTATAGGCCACTGATATATGGAGGCAGCTTTCTTTATAATCGGGGGTTGGACGCATCCACGTGGTTATATATGGGCAACGGCATGTTCCTTCGGTATTCGGGGGTCAAAGTGGCAGAATGTGTGTTATATGGGTCTTTTCACAGGTTTCAGCAGCCCAGTAAAACATGTCTTGTATTATACGCGCTGTTCGCTGTTAGCTCATATGTGTACTCAATTCTTTTCCCACTGTGATTGCAACCACCCCGCATTAAGCGCAGTTTGCACAATCCAATGACGATGCTCGAGTAATATATGTGATAGGCAATGATTGATATGGGGAGTGTGCAATTTGTGGGCGGCCTCTCCCAGTTCCAGCACATGCTAAGAAGCCAGCTGAACAGCCCTTTACTCTGCAAATTGACTTGAGGCTCTATATAGCGCCGTTTTACATATCTCATGATATGGCGGTCTAGCTAATGGACCTTGGTCGGTGTTACGGTTTGACTGGGGGGCGTCCATTACAGCAGCTTCTTCCATCTGCCGCTGCTTCCCTCACAATACTGGCAGAGGGAAAGCCATGATCCGGTCCTGTCCGCAATAGGCAAATTTCTGTTTCTGTTTTCTGGGTAAGTGGTCGACGGCTAGTTCATCATTTGTCGCTATGGTAGGTCTCTATCGGTGCGCACGTCTCTTTTTAGTGATAGGATTCAGTGATACCTACTATTTGCTGGGGTTTATAGGTCATGGGGCGTCCGTTTCATATGGGGTTAATCTTTCAGGTAAGATATTTGGTTTAGCTCTCAGGGGCCTAAGATCTGGCCGAGTTGTATTGGGAGACTTATTCTATGGTAGGAAGTCGTCTGAGGTATAGCGGCGGGATGAGTTTTCCATGGTCTTCGATGACATTGGTGTGGTGTATGTTAATTAAATTTAGGAATCCACTGGTTCTATCTCACTGAGGAGTGTTTATAGTGATGGGATCCAGTAGCATGATGGGTGGGTGGAAAGATGAGGAGACGCTTGTGATGCACTTTGTGAGACACATGTCAGTGTTCCATTACCTTTGGGGTTCAATGCGGGGGTGTATGTCATGTGAGAAAGGAAGCTGAACCTCTGTGGCGCGTCATATATAGGCCGTGACTTCAGAAAAGCCAGCCCGGAAGCTAATGGCCTCAGGTTGATAATGATTGCCCATAAAGAATCATCGGCTCTCACAGACTGAAAGTGCGAGAGCCATTAGGGGGCGCGTCGCTGGAGCCATGGCTCCTCGGGGGACCACACTATATTGGAGTGTTGGACGAATTACTCGAGACTTACGGCGCAGAAAATCGTGGGTATTTTGGGGGTGCGCGCGCATCAGGGGGGGGTCTCTTGCGAATATTTCGACGCGTGGTCCGCTCTGTCCTCTTTGAGGCTCTTTTGCACCGCTAAACTCCAGGGTGGGACCTTTCGTGTGCGTGCCAGGGCAGCGCGTCTGTGTTTGGGAGGATGTTTCTTGGAGCTATTTCTCTGTGGTTGCTCGTCGGGGGCGTTTTTTCGTGGGGGCCGCGAGGAGGTCTTGTTGCCGCGCGCTCTCTTGGCGAGAGCGGGGGCTGAGTGTTTTCTTGTTCTATATGGTGGTGACTTCAATAAAGTTTGCCTGCTGGGTGGGGTCTTTGGTGCGTGCGTGGGCAGTCGTATCTCCGGCATGAGAAATTATTCTTCTTCCGTGCGTTAATACCCTGATAGGAGGGGGTACTTTCTGACTTATGGTGGGCTGTCTAGTGTGTTGGGGAGCTACTTGGCACTTGTCGGCGCGTTCAGTGCCGGACCCTCTACTCATTCTGCAGGGGAGGAGGAAAAGCGTGCATTTTGGGGGTATTTTGGGGAGGGGTTCTCTTGTATTCTTTATTGTTTGGTGGGGCGGGGAGGGTCTTCATTGAGGCGCAGGTCGATTCTTTTGCGGTCAGGATCAGCATGTGCGTTGCTTTGGGGGAGTGGGTATTTGGGGGCGGAGGCGTCTCTCCATGGGTCTTGGCATTTGTTATTGCCTAGACGGTGTTGAGGGGTATGTATTTTCCTGTGGCGAGGCCCCGTTCACCTTGCTGCGCTTAATGGCAAAACTGCTTTCAGAAGAGAGGGAATGGTTCTTTGTGTGGATTATGCTGTTTCCCTTTCTTGGAAACCTCTGGTCTGGTCGGGTGATGGCCGTGCCAGAGTCTCTTGCGCAGCCAATGGGCGTCATATTCTCTGTACTGACGCTTGCTGCAGAGGGTGTCTTGTGGTGCAGGCGGAGCATTGCGGTCTCGTTCTTTTCTGAGAACAGGCTTGGGTTCAATATTCTCGGTATTGGGCCAAATTTTGTTGTGGACCGTGGTGTCTTTTCGAGCGCGGCGGTTGTGTTTGGGGTAGATATTATGACCAGGGGGGGGGTTCTCAGCTTTGGGGGGGGGGTCTTTTTAGTAGGCTGGTGGAGATACCTCTCCAGGTAGGAAAGCGCGTACTTTGGCTGTGGGCCTACAATTATTTTGGCAGCCAATGGATGGAAAAGGAGTGGCGCTCGGTCTTTGATTAGCGAGAGAGGGTATCATCATTTTGGCGGTCTTGGTGCATTAGCCCAGCGCGTAGCTGTGCCTGGTTCTCTGTACTCCAATCTTTCATGACTCTGGGGTATGTTTGGGCTCGAGCAAATGGTCGTTTTCGTTTGCGATAGCGCCGTCAGCAACTGTATATGGGGGGGCGGTGTAATCTGGGTTCTTCATTTGAGGGGCGCAGTCCTTCGTGGGTAGCGGATCGTGCCGCTTACGTCGCTTTTCGGGGTAGCCTTCCACATTTTCTCCCACTGTCGGTTTTTACGCACTGGGCCATGATTGGGGGGGGGTTAAGGAGATTCATTGGTTGGGCTGAGGTTGGGTGTGTCTTTTGGTCGGTGATCACTCTCCCTGATTCTTTTTCTGAAGTTGGGCGCGGAGGGATCTCTTATGTTGGTTTGGTAGGTGTCGGGAAGGGCAAGGTTCGCTAGTCTTGTGGCGGATTTGTGTGGTGCCGTGGGGGTCTTTGGGAGGCGTTACTTGCCGTTGCGTGGTGAACCGGATCTCTTTTATGGGTGGTTGGTCTTGGGGGTGTTGGGCAAGTTGTCTTGGTACCTTGGGTTGGTCTTTTTACCTGGAGCAACCCCAGCTAGGAAGGAGTGGCGAGGTCTGATCCATGACCAGTGTAATGAGTTGACGAGGGGTCCTGTCTATTAGCCACTCATTTAGTGGGTTGGTTACCAGGGCAGGCCTAATTTTTTTTGTCCCAAAGTTCCCATCCGATCCCTTGGATTTCTCTGTGGGAAAATCGCCATTCGCGCTATTAAGGTAATTCGATTTCCCTAGTATACATGGAGGCCCTGACAGTCACATCAGGGTGCCTTCGCCAGTTTACCAGTGCAGGGCTTTATGTGCGGCCTCTGGCAACATGAGGCTCACATTTGCTTCGGGACCGCCGCAGTCGAAGTTCTTTGGCATGGGGTATATATTGGTTGGGGTGGTCCTTACGGTGACTTGAGGGTGATTCTTGTGGGGTAGGTGCTATGTTGGGTGGGCACGGCTCATGTGTTCGGGACCAAGGCTTTATATGTTTCTGTGGTTGAGATGTGCCAGGCCACCGTGTTTACATCACCACCCTTGACATGGCTCCGCAGGGTCTACTCTATGTTGTGTCCGTAGATGACCTTAGCCCTGGCTGGGGGCAGGGGTCCCTCTAATATTGATCTTGTATGACGCCTCGTTGACTTGCGCAAAACTGGAAACTCTCCCCCACTTCGCTATGCGCAAAGAGGTGCTCAACCTGCTCCGTCGTAAAGTTGTGCTTGGTCCTGCCACCTACTGCTCGCGCCTCAACTGCTCTCTGTATCTCTATCGAGGCGCTGCGACTGAGTCAAAGTGGCAGAACGTGAGGCCTGCGATGATTTAGCACCACTTCTTTCAATGTCCTCACCCCATGACTACCAGAGGAAAAGCAACAAGGCAAGACGTTGTAGTCCTCCATTGTTGGATTCAGGAGGGTGACTTAATCATGCGTCATTTGCAGTCGATGTGAAATGGCGGCGCCGGGCCGAGGACGTCTGCGTGTACTTATTATAGAACTCTCTGTCGTCTCAGAGCATTTCTCCGCAAATGAATACTATAGATACCTGATGAAGCGGTAGACCCCTCCAATGGGTTACTCCGCCTCTGCCCTCATGCGTTCCTTCAATTAAACGGCTTGATTAGTGTGGAAATCCTTGGTATTCTCCTCTTCCTCGTTATCAGAGACCCAGTTGGATCTACATCGCACATAACCTATGTCCGGCACCATTCGCCCAAGAATGATTGTCCAACGTGTCCTCACTTTTTGTTGTATTCCTCAAAAACTTCGTTTTGAACCCTCTTCCCACCCAGCCCATTTTGACCCAATGTCGCTGAAAGTTTTATCTACACGCGCTCTCTCTAACCCCACTAATTCTGTGACGCCAGGCCTCTATCCAAAGTACTCTCCCCAGTCTCTCTTCATGATTGCCAGTCTGCCAAATTCGCGCTCTCATCTCTCCCAAACGGCGTTTTTTCAATCTCCAATCCCATAGATCGACCCCTGCCTATTGACCCTTAAGATTGCCCCCAGAACTATTCCCTAAGGTGCCAAATGTGCTGCATTGCATCCGCTCTCCTTATAACATAGCGGCACCGCCCCTCGTCTACTCTCTGTAAAAGATTTCCACATTGGCCCTCTACGCAACACCCCTTTTGTGAATCCGCCCCCAGAGAACCTTGCGCAATGTTAAACTTGGCGCTGACCTTGTGCCACTAGATCCACTCCCTCATGTAATTTGAGTCTGGTATTTCATTTAACGAATTTTGTAGACCTTCGCCGGCTGTACTAGTATTAGTTCCACCAGAAGCAACTTTGCTTCAAAGACTTGGACTCACCTTCTCTACTCCTCCTCAGTCTCCAAATCTTCTCCTCCCCTAGCACGTACTCGCGCGCCCTCTACGCTTCCTTCCCGTTATAAAAAGTCTGCCGCGGACATCTGATCTCCTTACCGCCTAGACCTCCCCACTTCTCTCAGACATATCCTGCAGAGGCGCCCCATGGGTTCGAGACCGATTATTTGGGCTACAGCTCCGTCGTCCCAAATAAATCCCCTCCTTCGTCACACAAGATTCCGAATATCGAGTCCCCCCTAACTCCTCGCGCGCACCAAACCGCCAATAACCCCCCGCTTGGTCGTAGCTTTCCTCCTCCCAATTGCCTCGCCCCAAGTCCCGCACGCGCCTATGTCAAATCCCTCGTTCCCAGACGGCCACCCATCTGTTCCCCATATCTCAGCACGCGCAAGCCCGAACTAAATCCCCGTAGACCCCCTTTAATTGCCCCAGAAGCCCCAGTTATTTAAATTCCGACACCCAGGGACAACCATTGGTAAATTGCCCCGTGGGACGCACCCTACTCTCTCTTCTTTTAATTGTGCTCGTCGCTCCCACGTAGCCCCGCTCTGTGTTTATTGCGGTCATCCATCCTCTCTACGATCTAGATCTCGACCATTCCACTCTCCAGTTTTTAAATTGCCCCCAGACCACCGCATACCATATTGAAGCCACTTGAACTCCCCAATAATCAGAGGTCTACCCCACATACCTTTTGCTACCTTTTTTTGCGCCCCTCAGATCCCACACGCAAGTACCCCATCAGCCCCTAGAGCTGTCTCCCCACTGGCCTAGACCCTCGGCGCTCAATTTGTAGTTTGTGCGCCACTCGCAGCTCGGCCATGGCCCCCACACATCTACAAGATTTGGTATCAATTGTGGAACGACCATATCCTTCATAGAGAAAAAAAGCCTCAAGCTCTCTTGAGTCTATTCTTCTTCCCTCGGCACCCCAGTACTGACCTTAATTACATCCTGGCCCCATGCTCAGTTAGTCTCGCTCCTCATCTTCCACTTCTCCAATATGGATAGCCCCCCAGTCCCTCTCCCTTCTTTCCTTCCAATTATCCCGCACGTACCCACCACTTTTAATCTCTCTCGCTCCTAGCTACCTCTAACTCTTTTCTTTACTTGTGCTCCCTCTATTCACTCTCTTCTTCTCTCCAGCACTCCCTCCTATCATTTCTTAATTACTAGCGCCTCCCCTCCTTATCATACTTCTATTCCTCCAATCACTCCCCCGTACCCCCTAACAAATCCCCTCTGCCTATTATATTCGCCCTTCCCCCTTGCACTCGTCCCCCTGTTTCAATTCTCCCGTGCCCCAGTACCCCCCATTACCATTGTCGCCTCCCCAGCCCCCTCCGCTTTAATCCCCCACGTCAGATTCCCTCGAAGTCCCTTTCCCCTGACTTTCCCTCCCCCCTAAGAACCCAAACTCATTAACCCTCCTCCCTACAACTAGCCCCTCCAGCTTCTCAACCACTCCCTTCCCTGACATATATCAGCTTTCCCCTAATCTCAAACCCCTGCCGCTCGATTGACTAGAAGACATCTCCGCCTTTTTTTGATTTGCCCCTTCTGCCGACCCCTCATATACCTAAGTAGACCGCGGTCTAAAACCTCCTCCCTGCGCTTAATCCTGGTGTCCCCCCCAGTATACACCATTTGTGTGAATTTGTTGCCCCCCAACTCTAGGGAACCCCCCTAACCCTAGTTGGACCTCCCGGCGCCCCAGACCCCAATATGGTCGACCGCCTTGGTCCAGATTGGACTACATGCCTAATTGCGTCCCTCCCAGGGATAGCTCTCGCGCTTTTAATATAAAATTTGTTGCCCCACCAAGTACACCCCCCCATGTATCAGGACTGCGGCCTAAACCACCCTACGCCTCAGACCTCGCTTATCTAGTCGTTGCGCTCGCGCCGCCCTAAGACCCCCGTTTAAGAATTGTGCGACGCGCCTATGAACCCGCCTTCCCTTAACTGTCTGCACCCCGGCACCCACAAGCCCTCCCAGCTTCTGGCGTAGTGGTGGCTGTTGTTTAGTTAGATGTGACCCCCCAGTGCCCCGAGGAAGTGTTAGTACCTTACCCAGAAATCCCGGTGAGGCTCACCTCCGAATTAACCCCCCTTGCTTCCCTGGTTAATTGGCCCCCCTCGGGACCCGCCGCAAGTGTGCCTTCTAGTATCTGTGCTCCGTCGCAACGCGCGTCGAAAGATTGTTCCTCTGCCAGCTCTTATATCCCGCGCTCCCTGCAGAAAGAGCCGTCTCCCATGTTTTAACCCTGTGGCGCACACTGCCAGACTCCCGTATGTTAATCCCCCCCAGACCCCGTCGGTATTTTATCCATCGCGCCCTCCGCGAACTGAGAGCGCTTGTTCGCTGCCCTTCTCCCCGAGATTGCCCCGCAGTTCCGGGAAGCGCGCCACTCTTTGTTATGCTCCCCAGATCCTCGCGAGACCACACCGATTTTGAATAGCGCTCCCCATGACCCCCAAATGTCCATACTTGGTTGCGCGCGCCCAGACCCGACGTCGAAGGTGCATATACTGAACCACCGACCTCCCGCCATATGTGTAAGTGTTAGATGGCCTAAACCGGAAACTGACCCCCCGCCCCACGCAGACGCCGCGCCGCCGCCCTAGTTTCAGGTCCCCTGCACGTCCCAGGACCCCTTTGTGAAATCTTCGGCCCAAGCCATCCCAAGATGCCTTGGCCCTCGCCCTTTTAACCGCCCCCCAGCCCCCACGATTAGTGCAGCCCTAACCACCTTGCCCCCACGGCAACTCGACCCCTCTGGACTCGTGAGCGTTTCACCTCTGCCAGACCCACTCTCGCCGCACTTCGTGTTGATTGCCCCGTTGTAGTAGCCTCGCTTCTCCTCCCATTCGCGCGTCGCTCCCTCGCAGACCCCCCATGTATGGTCGTTGCTTCTGCAGATACCCGGCATTAACCGTGTAGGGCCATCCCCGTCCCAGACCCCGCCTCCCTTTAATACCGCTCTGGGTCGAAGCTGTGCTGTGATACTCCGCCCGCCATCCTCAGATGTGACGCGCCGCCACCGAGACCCTCCTGTTTGATAGTGTGAGTCGGCCCCAGACCCGACCAGTTAAAGATGTTTGCCCCCCCAGACCCATATCACCCCCTAAACCCCCCGTGACGTCCCACCCCGCGTTATAAATCCCCCCCGGACGCGGCCCCGTCCCGTGCTCGGAAATGATTAATGGAATTGCCCCCAAGGACTCCCGTCAATGTTTATCACCGCCTCTCCCCGCGGCCCCGAGAGCCCCCAGGTGCTGCTTAGATAGGCTCCCCTGGTGGCAACCTGCCCAGAGCCGCTCTCCCTCCCCTTTAACTGCCGCTCGCCTCCGGCGCACCCGGGAAGGCGGCGCCCCTATTAAATTGCCCCAGACCCCCAATTATCACCCCTAAACCCCCCCAGACCCCCATTAATTGCCCCCAGACCCCAATTAATTGCCCCCAGACCCCCTTTAATTGCCCCCAGACCCCCATTAATTGCCCCCAGACCCCAATATCAGCCCCTAACCCCCCCAGACCCCCATTAATTGCCCCTAGACCCCCATTAATTGCCCCCAACCCCCTTTTAACCCCCCCCAGCCCCCAATATCAGCCCCTAACCCCCCCCAGACCCCCTTTAATTGCCCCCAGACCCCCTTTAATCCCCCCCAGACCCCATTTAATCCCCCCCAGACCCCCATTAATCGCCCCCGAGACCCCCTTTAATTGCCCCCAGGGACCCTCATAATCGCCCCCCAGACCCCCTTTTAATCCCCCCCCGACCCCTTTAATTTGCCACCAGACCCCCTTTAATCCCCCCCAGACCCCCATTAATTGCCCCCAGACCCCCTTTAATTGCCCCCAGACCCCCATTAATTGCCCCCAGACCCCCTTTAATCCCCCCCAGACCCCCTTTAACCCCCCCCAGCCCCCATATCCCCCCATACCGGTGAGTCTGAGGCGGGTGCGATGCGAGCAGTGGGTCCCTATCGGGGGGGGTCGTGGGGGGCGCAGGGTTACTCAATCCTCCCTCGGGGTCACCAACATCCCATTAACAACTGGGGGTACCCGGGGGGACCCCGGGGGGGGGAGCAAATGGGGGGGGGCTCCTTCCATGGGCCTCCTGGCCTATAAAGGGAAAGCAATAGGGGGGGGGGGTGTTCTGTTATTTATTATATTGGGGTGGGGGGTCCCCATTATATTGGGGGGGTCCCATTATGTTAGTGGGGGGGGGTCCCCATTATATTGGGGTCCCCATTATTTTGGGAGTGGTCCCCATTATATTGGGGGGGGCCATTATTTTGGGAGGGGTCCCCATTATTTTAGGGGGGTCCCCATTATATTGGTGGTGGTCCCCATTATTTTAGGGGGGTCCCCATTATATTGGGGGGGTCTCCATTATTTTAGGGGGGGATCCCTATTATTTTTGGGGGGTCCCCATTATATTGGGGGGGTCCCCATTATTTTGGGGGGTTCCCTATTATGTTGTGGGGGTCCCCATTATGTTGGGAGGGGTCCCCATTATTTTAAGGGGGGGTCCCTATTATTTTGGGGGGGACTCTATTATATTGAGGGGTCCCCATTGTATTGGGGGGTCCCCATTATTTTGGGGGTGTCCCCATTATTTTAGGGGGGGCCCCATTATGTTGGGGGGGTCCCCATTGGGGGGGTACCCATTATGTTGGGGGGGGTTCCCATTATTTTAGGGGGGGGTCCCTATTATGTTGGGGGGGGTTCCCATTATTTTAGGGGGGGGTCCCTATTATATTGGAAGGGTCCCCATTATATTGGGGGGGCCCCATTATATTGGGGGGGTCCCTATTATGTTAGTGGGGGGGCGTCCCCATTATTTTGGGGGGGGTGCCCATTATATAGGAGGGGTCCCCATTATTATAGGGGGTCCCCATTATATTGGGGGGTCCCCATTATTTTAGGGGGGGTCCCCATTATGTTGGGGGTGTCCTCATTATATTGGGAGGAGTCCCCTTTATATTGGGGGGGGTCCCCATTATTTTAGGGGGGTCCCCATTATATTGTGGGGGTTCCCATTATGTTGGGGGGGGTCCCCATTATTTTAAGGGGGGGTCCCTATTATTTTGGGGGGGACTCAATTATATTGGGGGGGTCCCCATTATATTGGGGGGTCCCCATTATTTTGGGGGTGTCCCCATTATTTTGGGGGGGCCCCATTATATTGGGGGGGTCCCCATTATATTGGGGGGGTCCCTATTATGTTAGTGGGGGGGTCCCCATTATGTTGGGGGGTCCCCATTATATTGGGGGGGTCCCCATTATTTTAGGGGGGTCCCCATTATATGGGGGTCCCCATTATATTGAGGGGGTCCCCATTATATTGGGGGGTCCCCATTATATAGGGGGGGTCCCCCATTATTTTAGGGTGGTCCCCATTATATTGGGGGCGTCCCCATTATTTTAGGGGGGTCCCCATTATATTGGGGGGGTCTCCATTATTTTAGGGGGGGGTCCCTATTATTTTTGGGGGGTCCCCATTATATTGAGGGGGTCCCCATTATATTGGGGTCCCCATTATTTTAGGGGGGGTCCCTATTATGTTAGTGGGGGGGGTCCCCATTATTTTAGGGGGTCCCCATTATGTTGGAGGGGTCCCCATTATATTGGGGGGGATCCCCATTATATAGGGGGGGTCCCTATTATGTTAGTGGGGGGGGTCCCCATTATATAGGGGGGGTCCCTATTATGTTAGTGGGGGGGGTCCCCATTATTTTAGGGGGTCCCCATTATATTGAGGGGGTCCCCATTATGTTGGGGTCCCCATTATTTTATGGGGGGCTCCCCATTATATTGGGGGGGTCCCTATTATATTGGGGGGGTCCCTATTATGTTAGTGGGGGGGTCCCCATTATTTTAGGGGGTCCCCATTATTTTAGGGGGGTCCCATTATATTGGGGGGGTCCCTATTATGTTAGTGGGGGGTCCCCATTATTTTAGGGGGGTCCCCATTATATTGGGGGGGTCTCCATTATTTTAGGGGGGGGTCCCTATTATTTTTGGGGGGTCCCCATTATTTTATGGGGTCCCCATTATGTTGGTGGGGTCCCCATTATTTTAGGGGGGGTCCCTATTATGTTAGTGTGGGGGGGTCCCCATTATATTGGGGGGGTCCCTATTATGTTAGTGGGGGGGTCCCCATTATATTGGGGGGGGGGTCCCTATTATATTGAGGGGGTCCCCATTATATTGGGGTCCCCATTATTTTAGGGGGGTCCCCATTATATTGGGGGGGTCTCCATTATATTGGGGTCCCCATTATATTGGGGGGGTCCCTATTATGTTAGTGGGGGGGGTCCCCATTATTTTAGGGGGGTCCCCATTATTTTGGGGGGGTCCCTATTATGTTGGGGGGGTCCCCATTATTTGGGGGGGGGTCCCCATTATATTGGGGGGTTCCCATTATGTTAGTGGGGGGGTCCCCATTATGTTGGAGGGGTCCCCATTATATTGGGGTCCCCATTATATAGGGGGGAGATCCCATTATATTGGGGGGGGTCCCCATTATATTGGGGGGGTCCCTATTATGTTAGTGGGGGGAGATCCCATTATATTGGGGGGGTCCCCATTATATGGGGGGGCCCATTATTTTGGGGGGACCCCATTATGTTGGGGGTTCCCCATTATATTGGAGGGGTCCCTATTACGTTGGGTGGGGTCCCCATTATATTGGGGTCCCCATTATATTGGGGGGGTCCCTATTATGTTAGTGGGGGTCCCCATTATATTGGGGTCCCCATTATTTTAGGGGGGTCCCCATTATATTGGGGGGGGTCCCCATTATATTGGGGGGCTCCCCATTATATTGGGGGGGTCCCTATTACGTTGTGGGGGGTCCCCATTATATTGGGGGGGGTCCCCATTATATTGGGGGGGTCCCTATTATGTTAGTGGGGGGGTCCCCATTATATTGGGGGGGGTCCCTATTATATTGAGGGGGTCCCCATTATATTGGGGTCCCTATTATTTGGGGGGTCCCCATTATTTTAGGGGTGGTCTCCATTATGTTGGGGGGGGTCCCCATTATATTGCGGGGGTCCCCATTATATTGGGGGGGTCCCTATTATGTTGGGGGTGTCCCCATTATATTGGGGGGGTCTCCATTATGTTGGGGGGGGTCCCCATTATATTGTGGGGTTCCCATTATATTGGGGGGGGTCCCCATTATATTGGGGGGGTCCCTATTATGTTAGTGGGTGGGGTCCCCATTATTTTAGGGGGGTCCCCATTATGTTGGGGAGGGGGGGGTTCCCATTATATTGGGGGGGGTCCCCATTATTTTAGGGGGGTCCCCATTATATGGGGGTCCCCATTATATTGAGGGGGTCCCCATTATATTGAGAGGGTCCCCATTATATTGAGGGGGTCCCCATTATTTTAGGGGGGTCCCTATTATGTTGGGGTCCCCATTATATTGGGAGGGTCCCCATTATTTTAGGGGGGGTCCCTATTATGTTAGTGGGGGGGGGTCCCCATTATATTGGGGGGTCCCCATTATATTGGGGGGGTCCCCATTATTTTAGGGGGGGTCCCTATTATTTTAGGGGGGGTTCCCTATTATTTTGGGGGGGGTCCCCATTATATTGAGGGGGTCCCCATTATATTGGGGTCCCCATTATTTTAGGGGGGTCCCCATTATATTGGGGGGGTCCCTATTATGTTAGTGGGGGGGGGTCCCCATTATTTTAGGGGTGGTCTCCATTATGTTGGGGGGGGTCCCCATTATATTGCGGGGGTCCCCATTATGTTGGGGGGGTCCCCATTATGTTGGGGGGGTCCCCATTATATTGGGGGGGTCCCCATTATATTGTGGTCCCCATTATTTTAGGGTGGTCCCCATTATATTGGGGGGGGTCCCCATTATGTTGGGGTCCCCATTTTTTTAGAGGGGGCTCCCCATTATATTGGGGGGGTCCCCATTATGTTGGGGGGTGTCCCCATTATTTTAGGGCGTTCCCATTATTTTAGGGGGGGGTCCCCATTATTTTAGGGGTGGTTCCCATTATATTGAGGGGGTCCCTATTATGTTAGTGGGGGGGGTCCCCATTATATTGGGGGGGTCCCTATTATGTTAGTGGGGGGGGGTCCCCATTATTTTAGGGGGGGGTCCCTAGTATTTTGGGGGTGTCCCCTTTATATTGGGGTCCCCATTATATTGGGGGGGTCCCCATTGTATTGGGGGGGTCCCTATTATTTTTGGGGGGGGTCCCTATTATTTTGGGTGGGGGTCCCACTCACCAGGGGGCAGCACAACGGAGCTGAGGTCGAAGTCAACCCCCCCGGGGGGGGCTCCGCTGCTGCCTTTCTTGCCCCCCCCTTCCTCTTCCTCTTCCTCCTCCTCTGGGGGTCTCAGCAGCGACAGCTCCTCGGGGTATCGGATACCTGCCCCCCCCCCC
>NW_015440198.1:18105-19260 GCF_001577835.2 Coturnix japonica | reverse complement strand
CCCCATAGGGATGGGGTGCTGCTCCTATTGACCCCCCTTGGACCCCCTCCTACCCACACTATACCCCCATCATTGGGTTAGGGGGAGAATGGGGATGGGGTGCTGCTCCTATTGACCCCCCATGGGACCCCCCCAACCCAATAGGGATGGGGTGCTGCTCCTATTGACCCCCCCTGGACCCCCATACCCCATAGGGATGGGGTGCTGCTCATACTGACCCCCCCCATGGACCCCAATCCCCCCATAGGGATGGGGTATTGCTCCTATTGACCCCCACTGGGACCCCATTGTAGGGTAATGGGGGACATGGAGGGGGGTCCTGCTGCACCCCATATCATTATGGGGCAGGGTGAGCAAATGGGGCTGGGGGTCTCAGTGCCCCATGGAGGGGGGGGGGTTGGGGGGAGGGGGGCTCCTCAGAGCTGCACTCATTGGATGCAATCAGGGTTGGATGCAGCCGTTGGATGCAATCATTGCATGCAGTCATTGCAAGCACCCATTGCACACACCCATTGCATATACCTGTTGCAAGCACCCATTGCATGCACCTGTTGCATATACCCATTGCAAGCACCCATTGCAAGAACCCATTGCAAGAACCCATTGCATGCACCCGTTGCATACACCCGTTGCACGCACCCATTGCAAGCACCCATTGAAGACACCCATTGCACATGTGTGTTGCATGCACCCATTGCAAGCACTCACTGCAAACTCCCATTGCAAACATTCATTGCACACACCATTTGCATGCACGTGTTCCATGCACCCATTGCGAGCACTCATTGCATGCACCCATTGCAAGCACCAGCTTTGTGCACCCATTGCATGCACCCCGTGCTGCATTGCTACCCTCTGCAGCTGCCGTGTGCAGCAGAGCAGCTCCGTGCTGTGCTCCCAGCACAACAACGGCTGCATTGTGCAGCTGGAGCTGCGCCTGCTCGGCACTCAGAGCACGGCTGCATGGCCTTGGAGTGCTGCCCTGCTCTGCTCTGCTCTGCTTTGCTTTGCTCTGCTTTGCTTTGCTCTGCTTTGCTTTGCTTTGCTCTGCTTTGCTTTGCTTTGCTCTGCTTTGCTTTGCTCTGCTTTGCTTTGCTTTGCTTTGCTTTGCTTTGCTCTGCTCTGCTCTGCTCTGCTCTGCTCTGCTCTGCTTTG
>NW_015440198.1:16974-18080 GCF_001577835.2 Coturnix japonica | reverse complement strand
TTTGCTTTGCTTTGTTCTGCTTTGCTTTGCTTTGCTTTGCTCTGTTTTGCTTTGCTTTGCTTTGCTTTGCTTTGCTTTGCTTTGCTCTGCTTTGCTTTGCTTTGCTTTGCTCTGCTTTGCTTTGCTTTGCTTTGCTTTGCTCTGCTTTGCTTTGCTTTGCTTTGCTTTGCTCTGCTCTGCTTTGCTTTGCTTTGCTTCGCTTTGCTTTGCTTTGCTCTGCTCTGCTTTGCTCTGCTTTGCTTTGCTTTGCTTTGCTCTGCTTTGCAGCGTCGCTCCCTCCCTGCTGCACGGGCTGGCGTGACGGTGCTGCTGCTGCTGCAGGCCTGCAGCATTGCATGGCAGCCCCTGACATTGCACTGCATCCCATTGCATCTCATGGCGTCCTATTGCATCCCACTGCATCCCATGGCCTCCAATTGCATCCTATCTCATCCTATTGCATCCCATTGCATCCCACTGCATCCCATTGTCTCCTACTGCATCTAATGGCATCCTATTGCATCCCACTGCATCCTATGGCCTCCCATTGCATCCCACTGCATCCCATGGCATCCTGTTGCCTCCCACTGCATCCTATGTCCTTCCACGTCATCCCACTGCATCCTATTGCATCCCACTGCATCCTATTGCATCCCACTGCATCCTATGGCGTCCTATTGCATCCCATGGCATCCTATGCCCTCCAATTGCATCCCATGGCATCCCACTGCATCCCATGGCCTCCCATTGCATCCCACTGCATCCCATTGCATCCCATTGTCTCCTACTGCATCTAATGGCATCCTATCTCATCCCACTGCATCCCATTGCATCCCACTATATCCTATTGCATCCCATTGCCTCCTACTGCATCCTATGACATCCTATCTCATCCCACTGCATTCTATGGGCTTCCACTGCATCCCACTGCATCCTGTTGCATCCCATTGCATCCCACTGCATCCCATTGCATCCCACTGCATCCCATTGCATCCCACTGCATCCTGTTGCATCCCACTGCATCCCACTGCATCCTGTTGCATCCCACTGCATCCCACTGCATCCCACTGCATCCCATTGCATTCTACTGCATCCCATTGCATCCCACTGCATCCCATGGCATCCTA
>NW_015440198.1:0-16444 GCF_001577835.2 Coturnix japonica | reverse complement strand
CATCCCACTGCATCCTATTGCATCCCACTGCATCCTGTTGCATCCCATTGCATCCCACTGCATCCTATTGCATCCCACTGCATCCTATTGCATCCTACTGCATCCTATGGCATCCCACTGCATCCTATTGCATCCCACTGCATCCTATTGAATCCCACTGCATCCTGTTGCATCCCACAGCATCCCATGGCATCCTATTGCATCCCACTGCATCCTATGGCCTCCCATTGCATCCCATTGTATCCCACTGCATCCTATTGCATCCCACTGCATCCTATGGCATCCCATGGCCTCCCATTGCATCCTGTTGCATCCCACTGCACCCCAAATGCATCCCACTGCATCCACAGCCTCTCAGCCCCCTCTTAGGGATGCACTGGAGCTGCATCAGGGATGCACCAAGAATGCACTAGGGTTGCATCAGAGATACACCAAGGATGCACCAGGGATGCACCAGGGTTGCATTAGGGAAGCACTGGGATTGCACCAGGGATGCACGAAGAATGCACCATGGTTGCATCAAGGACGCACTAAGAATGCACCAGAGATGCACTCGGGTTGCACCAAGAGTGCACCAGGGTTGCATCAGGGATACACTGGAGTTGCACCAGGGATGCACCAGAGTTGCATCAGAGTTGCACCAGGGACGCACCAAGAATGCACTAGGATTGCATCAGAGTTGCACTGGGGTTGCACTAGGGATGCACCAGAGTTGCATCAGAGATACACCAAGAATGCACCAGGAATGCACCGGGGTTGCACCAAGGACACACCAGGGTTGCATCAGAGTTGCACTGGATTGCACCAGGGATGCACCAGGGTTGCATCAGGGATACACCAAGAATGCACCAGGGACGCACCAGGGTTGCATCAGAGTTGCACTGGAATTGCACCAGGGATGCACTGGGGTTGCACCAGGGATGCACTGGGGTTGCATCAGGGATGCACTAAGAATGCACCAGGGTTGCATCTGGGATACACTGGGGTTGCACCAGGGATGCACCGTGGTTGCATCAGAGCTGCACCTCACCCCTTTGCTCTCCCTGTTCCCTTTGCAGACCCCAAAAGCAATTTAGGTTGGGATGGGGGGGTTGATAACTCACCCTTTGCTCTTTGCTGCTGCAAAGTGTGCACGTTTTGGGTGCTGACCTTCCCCTCCTTTCTCTGCATTGCATTGCATTGCGTTGCATTGCATTGCATTGCATTGCAGCAACATCGCCGAGGCGTTGGTGAGCAAAGGTTTGGCCACCGTCATCCGCTACCGGCAGGACGACGACCAGAGATCGTCCCACTACGACGAGCTGCTGGCTGCAGAGGCGCGGTGAGAGCTGCAGCCCGGCTGCATTGCATGCATGCATGGGTGGAGGGGTGGTGGTGCTGCTGCATGGTAATGCAGCTTGGGGAGGGGGTCCTGAGTGGGTGCACGGCATTGAAATGCAGCTGTGATGTGGTCCAGATGTGTGCCATCCAGCTGTGCTGTGGCCCATCCAGCTGTGCTGTGGCCCAGATGTGCCCTATCCAGCTGTGCTAGTATCCAGCTGTGTGCTGTCCAGCTGTGCTGTGTGTCGGATGGGTTCCATCCAGCTGTGTGCCATCCAGCTGTGCACAATCCAGCTGTTCTGTGACCCAGCTGTGCTCTGATCCAGATGTGTGTGTGACACCAAATCCAGCTGTGCCGTGGTCCAGATGTGCGCCACCCAGCTGTGCTGTGGCCCCCACATATGGCACCACATCCAGCTGTGCTGCGTTCCAGCTGTGTGCCATCCAGCTGTGCTGTGGCCCAGATGTGCCCTATCCAGCTGTGCTGTGGTCCAGCTGTGCGCCACCCAGCTGTGCTGTGTGTCGGATGGGTTCCATCCAGCTGTGCTGCGGCCCAGCTGTGCGTCGGTGCGCGTCCACCCCTTGCCTGCCATCCTCTGTTTGCAGAGAGCAAGAGCCATTCGAACGGCAAAAGGGGCTGCACAGCAAGAAGGAGTGCCCATCCACCGCGTGGCCGGGACATCTCCGGGGTCAGCAACAACCCCCACCACCCCGATTAGGAGCCCCCATGGCCCCCATTAATAGCCCCAATTACCCCCCAATAGCGCCCCCATAGCCCCTATAACCCCCCCAGACCCCCCAATACCCAGACCCCCCTATATTCCTCCTATACCCCCCATTAACCCCCCATATAGCCCGCCCATACACCCACAACCCCCCTATATCCCCTTATTTACCCCGCCATACCCCCATATACCCCACACCCCCCTAATATCCCCCTATTACCCCCCATACCCCCCAGTAGCTCCCCTACCCACACCCCTCCCCTATTATCCTCCTATACCCCCCCATAGCTCCCCCATACCCCACACCCGCCCTATATCCCCCTATTACCCCCCCCATAGCCCCCATACCCCACACCCCCCTATAAGTCCCCCTATACCCCCCATAGCGCCCCATACCCCAGACCCCCCTATATGCCCCCTATACCCTCCAATAGTGTCCCCCCATACCCCCACACGCCCTTGCCACCCTCATACCCCCCTAATACCCTCCATACCCCCATAGTCTTTGTGGAGAATACCCCCCAATTTAGCCCACCATAACCCACCCCCCATTAGCCCCCCGTATGCCCACCACTACCCCAATTACCCCCCGATTAGCCCCCCATAGCCCCTCCATCCAATATGGCCCCCCATACCCCACACCCCCCTATTGCACCCCCAAATAGCACCCCATAGCACCCCATACCCCACACCCCCCTATGTTCCCCATTAGCCCCCAGATAGCCCCCCATACCCCACCACCCCACTATATCCCCCATAGCCCCCGATACCCATGACCCCCCTGTTTATCCCCCCTATACGCCCCATAGTCTCCACACCCCCTATAATCCCCCATATCCTCCTATACTCCAGACCCCCCCTATAGCCCCACATGCCCCCCCAATTTAGCCCCCCATTACCCCACACCCCGCCTATATCCCCCATAGTCCCCCAGACCCACAGCCCCATATACTGCCCCATAGGACCCCATGCCCCACACACCCCCTCCACCCCCATAGCCCCCATACCCCACACCCCCCGTCCACCCCTATAAGCCCCCTACCCCACACCCCTACCCCCCCATAGCTCCCTATACCCAGACCCCGCCACTACCCCCCATATAGACCCCAATATCCCACCTCTTCCCTCCACCCCCAATCTTCCCCCTATACCCCAGACCTCCCTATTATCCCCCTATATCCCGCATAGCCCCCCATACCCCCACCTCCCCGTATAGCCCTCATAGCCGCCATACCCCAACACAACGGCCCTATAAATCCCAATAGCCCCCCATTAGCCCCCCATATACCCCAACCCCCCCTATTATCCCCCTATACCCTCCATAGCCCCCCAGACCCCCACCTCCCCCTATAGCCCCCATAGCCCGCCATACCCCCACACCTCCCTATAATCCCAATAGCCCCCCACCACCCCATATGCCCCCAATATGCCCCAGACCCCCCCCCTATTTAAAATTTCCCCCCCCCCCTATACCCCCCCAATACCCCCCATTTAACCCCCATTATCCCATTCAGGACACGCAGAAGGCCAAGCAGTTCCTGCCGTTCCTGCAGCGCGCCGGCCGCTCGGAGGCCGTGGTCGAATACGTCTTCAGTGGGTCCAGGCTCAAACTCTTCCTGCCCAAAGAGACTTGTCTCATCACCTTCCTGCTGGCTGGTGAGACGCCATGCAACGTGGGGAGCAATGCAGAGCAATGCAGGGCAATGCAGAGCCATGCAGAGCAATGCAGAGACATGCAGGGCCATGTAGAGCCATGCAGAGCAATGCAGAGCCATGCAGAGCCATGTAGAGCAATGCAGAGCCATATAGAGCCACGTAGAGCAATGTAGAGCCATGCAAAGCCATGCAGAGCCATGCAGAGTCATGTAGAGCCATGTAAAGCAATGCAGGGCAATGCAGAGCAATGCAGAGCCATACAGAGCAATGTAGAGCCATGCAGAGCCATGAAGAACCATGTAGACCCATGCGGAGCTATGCAGAGCCATGTAGAGCCATGAAGAGCAATGTAGAGCCATGTAGAGCAATGTAGAGCCATGCAGAGCCATGCAGAGCCATGCAGAGTCATGTAGGTCCATGTATAGCCATGTATAGCCATGTATAGCCATGTATAGCCATGTATAGCCATGTATAGCCATGTATAGCCATGTATAGCACATGTATAGCCATGTATAGCCATGCATAGCCATGTAGAGCCATGCAGAGCCATGTAGAGCAATGCGGAGCCATGCAATTCCATGTAGAGCAATGTAGAGCCATGCAGAGCCATGCAGAGCCATGCAGAGCCATGTAGAGCCATGCAGAGCCATGTAGAGCCATGCAGAGCCATGCAGAGCCGTGTAGAGTCACGTAGAGCCATGTAGAGCAATGTAGAGCAATGCAGAGCCATGTAGAGCCATGTAAAGCAATGCAGGGCAATGTAGAGCCATGCAGAGCCATGTAGAGCCATGTAGAACAATGTAGAGCAATGTAGAGCCACGCAGAGCCATGTAGAGCCATGCAGAGCAATGCAGGGCAATGCAGAGCAATGCAGGGCAATGCAGAGCCATGTAGAGCCATGTAGAGCCATGTAGAGCAATGCAGAGCAATGCAGGGCAATGCAGGGCAATGCAGAGCCATGTAGAGCCATGTAGAGCCATGNCCATGTAGAGCCATGTAGAGCCATGTAGAGCAATGCAGAGCAATGCAGGGCAATGCAGGGCAATGCAGAGCCATGTAGAGCCATGTAGAGCCATGCAGAGCCATGCAGAGCAATGCAGAGCAATGCAGGGCAATGCAGAGCCATGTAGAGCCATGTAAAGCAATGTAGAGCCATTCAGTGCAGTGTAGAGCCATGCAGAGCCATGTAGAGCCATGCAGAGCAATGCAGAGCCATGTAGAGCCATGCAGAGCAATGTAGAGCCATGTCCAGCCATGTAGAGCCATATAGAGCAATGCAGAGCCATGTAGAGCAATGTAGAGCAATGCAGGGCAATGCAGAGCCATGCAGAGCCATGTAGAGCAATGCAGAGCCATGTAGAGCCATGTAAAGCAATGCAGAGCCATGCAGAGCCATGTAGAGCCATGCAGAGCCATGCATAGCCATGTAGAGCAATGTAGAGTCATGCAGAGCCATGTAGAGCCATGTAAAGCAATGTGGAGCCATGCAATTCCATGCAGAGCAATGCAGAGCCATGTAGAGCCATGTAGAGCAATGCGGAGCCATGCAATTCCATGTAGAGCAATGCAGAGCCATGTAGAGCCATGTAGAGCCATGCAGTGCAATGTAGAGCCATGCAGAGCAATGTAGAGCCATGTAGAGCCATGTAGAGCCATGCAGAGCCATGTAGAGCCATGTAGAGCAATGCAGAGCCATGCAGAGCAATGTAGAGCCATGCAGAGACATGTAGAGCAATGCAGAGCCATGCAGAGCCATGTAGAGCCATGTAGAGCCATGTAAAGCAATGCAGGGCAATGTAGAGCCATGCAGAGCAATGCAGAGCCATGTAGAGCCATGTAAAGCAATGCAGAGCCATGTAGAGCCATGCAGAGCCATATAGAGCCACGTAGAGCAATGTAGAGCCATGCAAAGCCATGCAGAGCGATGCAGAGCAATGTAGAACAATGTAGAGCCATGCAGAGCCATGTAGAGCCATGCAGAGCCATGTAGAGCCATGTAAAGCAATGCAGGGCAATGTAGAGCCATGCAGAGCAATGCAGAGCCATGTAGAGCCATGCAGAGCCATGTAGAGCCATGCAGAGCAATGCAGAGTCATGTAGAGCCATGCAGAGCCATGTAGAGCAATGCAGGGCAATGCAGAGCAATGTAGAGCCATGCAGAGCAATGTAGAGCCATGTAGAGCTGTGCAAAGCCCCGCAGAGCTGCATGGAGCCATGCATTCCCATGCAATGCTGTGCAGAGCGGTGCAGTTCCATGCTGGGACATGCACATACACAGCTTTGCACACCGATACATGCCCAGCTGCACGCATGTCTCCATGCACAGCTGCATGCATGGCTGCAGGCATTGTGTGCACACGGGGAGCTGCACGTGCACAGCTGCTGACGCATGTTTTGCACGCGGCTACATGCATCGCTGCAGGCAGGGTTGCACGCTCTGCAGTGTGCACACACACATTGCAGCGCACCAATGCAGCCCTCCCTGCAGGCATCGAATGCCCCCGCGGTGCACGCAACCTCCCCGGGATGGTGCAAGAAGGGGAACCCTTCAGCGAGGAAGCAACGCAGTTCACCAAGGAGCTGGTGCTGCAGCGAGAGGTAGGGATGGAACCGTGCATGCATGGGGGGTTGCAGCGTTGCATCATGAGGAGCCTTCCAAAGGGGGGTGGGATGAATGGGGAGGGGTTGGGGGCTGCTTTTTGTTGCATTGGGGGGTGGAGGGGATGCAAAACAGCTGCAGAGGTGGCAGTGGGTTGCAGGGGTTGCAAGAAGGGAAGCGTGCTGCAGTGCAGGGGGAGTTGCAGCAGGGGCAGAGTGGTTGCATTGCGGGTGATGGAGGGTGGTTGCATTAAGGACGTGCAGTGGTTGCATTGGGGATGCACCGAGCGGGTGCAGAGTGGTTGCATTAAAGGATGCACAGGGGTTGCATTAAGGACACACTGCAAATGTACAGTGGTTGCATTAAAGGCTGCACAATGAAAGCAGAGTGGTTGCATTAAGGACATGCAGCGGATACACAGTGGTTGCATTGGGGATGCACCGAGCGGGTGCAGAGTGGTTGCATTAAAGGATGCACAGGGGTTGCATTAAGGACACACTGCAACTATACAGTGGTTGCATTACGGGTGATGCAGAGTGGTTGCATTAAGGACATGCAGCGGATGCACAGTGTTTGCATTGGGGATGCACCAAGTGGGTGAAGAATGGTTGCATTAAAGGTTGCATTAAAGGATGCATTAAGGACACACTGCAGATGTACAGTGGTTGCATTAAAGGTTGCACAATGAACGCAAAGTGATTGCATTAAGGACATGCAGCAGATGCACAGGGGTTGCATTGGGGATGCACCATGCGGGTGCAGAGTGGTTGCGTTAAAGGATGCACAGGGGGTTGCATTAAGGACACACTGCAAGTATACAGTGGTTGCATTAAAGGTTGCACAATGAACGCAAAGTGGTTGCATTAAAGGATGCATAAGGGATGCATTAAGGACACACTGCAAATGTATAGTGGTTGCATTAAAGGTTGCACAATAAAAGCAGAGTGGTTGCATTAAAGGATGCACAGGGGCTGCACTAGAGGTTGCACAGTGAGTGCTCACTGGTTGCATTAAGGGTTGCACAATGAATGCAGAGTGGTTGCATTAAGGACATGCAGCAGATGCACGGTGGTTGCATTGGGGATGCACTGAGCAGGTGCAGGGTGGTTGCATTAAAGGTTGCACAGGGGGTTGCATTAAGGACACACTGCAAATGTACAGTGATTGCATTACGGGTGATGCAGTCGTTGCATTAAGGACACGCAGCAAGCACACGGGGGTTGCATTGGGGATGCACAGAACGGGTGCAGAGTGGTTGCATTAAAGGATGCATAAGGGATGCATTAAGGACACACTGCAAATGTACAGTGGTTGCATTAAAGGTTGCACAATGAAAACAGTGGTTGCATTAAAGGATGCACAGGGGCTGCACTAGAGGTTGCACAGTGAGTCCACATGGTTGCATTAAGGAGTTGCCACAATGAATGCAGAGTGGTTGCATTAAGACGATGCAGCAGATGGGCCGGATGGCTATGTTTACATTGGGGATGCACAGAGGAGGTGCAGGAGTGGTTGCATTGAAAGGATGCATCAGTGGTTGCAATTAAGACACAACTGCAAATGTGCAGTGGTTTGCATTACGGGTGATGCAGAGTGGTTGCATTAAGGACACGCAGCAAGCACACAGGGGTTGCATTGGGGATGCACAGAGCGGGTGCAGAGTGGTTGCATTAAAGGATGCACAGGGGCTGCACTAGAGGTTGCACAGTGAGTGCACACTGGTTGCATTAAGGGTTGCACAATGAATGCAGAGTGGTTGCATTAAGGACATGCAGCGGATGCACAGTGGTTGCATTGGGGTTGCACTGAGCAGGTGCAGAGTGGTTGCATTAAAGGTTGCACAGGGGCTGCATTAGAGGTTGCACAGTGAATGCACAACAGTTGCATTAAAGGTTGCACAGTGCTGGTGCACAGTGGTTGCATTAAATGATGCACGGTGAATGCACAACAGTTGCATGAAGGACATGCAGCAGATGCACAACAGTTGCAATAAGGTTGCACAGCAGACACACGGTGGTTGCAGTACGGATGCAGAGCAAGCGTGCAGCAAATGCAATGAGCGTGCAGCAAATGCACCGTGAATCCCTGAAGGCTGCACAGGAGGTGCACGGTGGATGCACAGCAGGATGCAGAATGCATGCAGGGTGGGTGCAGGGTGGATGCAGGATGTAGGATGCATGCAGGGTGCATGCAGGCTGGATGCAGGATGCACAATGCATGCAGAATGCATGCAGAATGCACGCAGGATGGATGCAGGGTGCAGAATGCATGCAAGGTGGATGCAGGGTGGTTGCAGCGTGGATGCAGGATGAATGCAGGGTGGGTGCAGCGTGGATGCAGGATGCAGAATGCATGCAGGGTGCATGCAGGGTGGATGCAGAATGCATGCAGGGTGGGTGCAGGATGCATGCGGGGTGGATGCAGAATGCATGCAGGG
Source organism: Coturnix japonica (assembly GCF_001577835.2). Taxonomy (NCBI): domain Eukaryota; kingdom Metazoa; phylum Chordata; class Aves; order Galliformes; family Phasianidae; genus Coturnix; species Coturnix japonica. The sequence continues at coordinate 7,707 of NW_015440198.1, read as the reverse complement.
TGGGTGCAGCATGAGTGCAGAGTGGATGCAGGATGCAAAGTAGATGCAAGATGCATGGAGGATGCATGCTATGGCACCGTGGGGCAGTTATAGGGCTGCACGGTGCTCTATGGGGCACCGTGGGGCAGCTATGGGGCTGCATGGTGCTCTATGGGGCTGCATGGTGCTCTGTGGGGCATTATGGGGCTGTGCGGTGCTCCATGGGACGTCTATGGGGTAGTTATGGGGCTGTGTGGTTCTCATCAGGCATCTATGGGGCACTATGGGGGCTGCGTGCTGCTCCATGGGGCATCTGTGGAGCACCATGGGGTGGTTATGGGGCTGTGTGCTGCCCTATGGGGCGTCTGTGGGGCATCTATAGGGCATTATGAGGCTGTGTGGTGCTCTATGGGGCATCTGTGAGGCACCATGGGGCGGTTATGGGGCTCTGTGGTGCTCTATGGGGCATCTATAGGGCATTATGGGGCTGTGTGGTGCTCTATGGGGCATCTATGGGGCATTATGAGGCTTTGTGGTGCCCTATGGGGCATCTGTGGGGCATTATGGGGCTCTGTGGTGCTCTATGGGGCATCTATGGGGCATTATGAGGCTGTGTGGTGCCCTATGGGGCATCTGTGGGGCATCTGTGGGGCATTATGGGGCTCTGTGGTGCTCTATGGGGCATCATGGGGCTGTGTGCTGCCTTATGGGGCATCTGTGGGGCACCATGGGGCGGTTATGGGGCTGTGTGGAGCACTCTGGGACATCTATGGGGCTCTATGGAGTGGTTATGGGGCTCTGTGGAGCTCCATGGGGCATCTATGGGGCATTATGGGGCTGTGTGCTGCCCTATGGGGCATCTGTGGGCCCCCCCCCCCCCCCCAAGCCCCTTCCACTGCAGCCTCACCCCCCCCTCAGTGCAGCCCCGCCATCCCATAATACTGCGACTGGGATTGGGATGGGGTGGGAATCACATTGGGATTGGGATTAGGATTGAGACTGGGATGGGATTAAACGGGATTGGGATTGAGATTGGGATTAGGAATGGGATGGGGTTGGGATTGGGATTAGGATGGGGTTGGGATTGGGATTGGGATGGGATTAAGATGGAATGGGATGGGATTAGGAATGGGTTGGGATGGGGATGGGATTAGGATGGGACTGGGATTGGGATGGGATTGGGATTAGGATTGAGATTGAGATTGGAATGGGATTAGAATGGGATGGGATTAAATGGGATTGGGAATGGGATTGAGATTGGGAATTTAGCGAATGGGGATGGGGTTGGATTGCATTAGGATGGGATGGGATTGGCGAATTGGGATTGGTATTTGGGATTGGATGGGATTAGGAAATGGGATGGGTTGGATTGGGATGGGGATGGGGTTGGAATCAATATGGGATGGGATTTGGATGGGATCTTAGGATCTAGGATTGAGATTGAGATTTGGAATGGGATGTAGAAATGGGATGGGATTAAATTGGGATTGGGACTGTAAATGGGGGATTGGATTGGGATAGGAATGGGATGGGGTTTGGGATTTGGGATTAGGATGGGATTGGGATTGGGAGTGGATTATGACTGGGATGGAGATGGATTAGGCAATGGTGATGGGAATTGGGGATGGGATGGGGATGGGGTGGAATCAATGGGCACTGGGATTGGGATGGGATTGGGATTGGGATTGAGATTGAGATTGAGAATGACGATTGGAAATTGGGATTACAATTGGGATTGGAATGGGATTTGGCGGTAGGAATTAGGCATTGGGATATCGGGATAGGATTAGGATGGATGGATTGGGGGGTTGGAATTTAGGATGCATTAGGATGGGATGGGGATTGGGATTAGGATTGATATTAGGATGAGAATTAGGATGGGGATCGAGGAATTAAAAACTTGGGATTGGGGATTCGGTAATGGGAATTAGGATGGGATGGGATTGGGATTAGGATTGAGACTGAGATTGCCGAATGGATTAGGATGGGATGGGATTAAATGGATTGGGATTTGGATTTAGAATGGGATGGCATGGGTTGGGGTTGGGATTAGGTTATGTGGGATGGGGGTATGGGGGATTGGTTGATGGGTTATATATTTGGAATGGGATGGCGAATTAGGAATGGGATAGAGATGGATTTAGGAATGGGTTGTGGATGGGATGGGTTAGGATGGGACTGGGCATTGAGGATGGGGATTGGGGATTAGGATGAGAGATTGAGATTGAGAACTTGGGATTAGAATGGGATGAGGATTAAATGGGAATTAGGGAAGGGGATTTGCCCGGCGTTGGGCCATTAGGCCTTTGGCCATTTGGCGCCATTCTGGCGCACTTGGGCCCGCGATTGCGCAATTACGGATGGGATTGGAGATTGGGATGGGATTGGTGAATGGGTATTGGATGGCGGATTAGAGTAGGAAATCACATATGGATGGGATTTGGGATGGGAATTGGCATTAGACTTGAGTATTGAGCACTTGAATGAGGATTAGGAATGGGATGGCGATTAATGAGGATTGGGATTGGGATTGGGGTTGGGATTAGGATTGGGATTGGGATAGGATTAGGATGGGATGGGATTGGGGGTTGGAATTAGGATGGGATTAGGATGGGGTTGGGATTGGGATTAGGATTGATATTAGGATGAGATTAGGATGGGATGGGATTAAATGGGATTAGGATTGGGATTGAGATTGGAATGGGATTAGGATGGGATGGGATTGGGATTAGGATTGAGACTGAGATTGGAATGGGATTAGGATGGGATGGGATTAAATGGGATTGGGATTGAGATTATGATGGGATTAGGAATGGGATGGGGTTGGGATTGGGATTAGGATGGGGATGGGTGGGATTGGGCATGGCATGAAGATGGAATGCCGCACTCCGGCACTCTCACCGCGCCCCCCCAGTGGGATGGGATGGGATGTGGATTTGGGGATGCTGGTGGGAAAATCACTATGGGATGGGATTGGCCCGCACTGTGTTGCGCATTAGGCATTCGAGATTCGTATATTGAGAGTTGGACACTGCGGATTAAATGGGATGGTTATTGGGGGGTCTCGGTTAGGATTGGGATCTCGCGCCCGATCTTCGCTACTAGCGATCTCGCAACACAGCATATCGGATTGCGCACTCGCGTTCATCTACACGATGAACTCCGAGCACCTCGCGCGCATGTAGCACTCATGTCGTTGGCCGCCTATGGGGAATGGGGATTAGGGATGGACTGGCAGATGGGATGGGTTATGGCGACTTAGCGCTAGATTGGAGATCTGGGAAATGGCCATTTAGAATGGGATGGTATTAAATGGCGATTCCGCCGGAATCGGCATCTCTGCCAGAACTTCGGGCCTTAGGAATCGGATGTGCGAGTTGGCATTTGGGATGGGGATGGGTGGGAATCCTATGGGACTGGCGATTGGGATGGGCATTAGGGATTAGGATTTTGAGATTGAGATTGGGAATGGGGATGGTAGAACTGGGCATGGATTAAATGGAGATTGGGATAAATGGCGATTGAGTTGGATTAGGAATGGGAGTGAGGGTTGGGATTGGGAGTATAGTGATTGGGATTTCGGGATTGGCATGGGATTATGATGGGATGGGATGGGATTAGGATGGGATGGGATGGGGATGGTGTGATGGGATGGGTGGAATCACTTAGTGGGATCTGCGGACTTGGGATGTGGATTTGGGATTTTGGGATTGAATTGAGATTGAGATTGAGATGGACATGGGACTTATTCAAATGGGATTGGGAATGGGATTGGGGTCGGGATTAGGATCGGGATTGGGATAGGATTAGGATGGGATGGGATTGGGGGTTGGAATTAGGATGGCATTAGGAATGGGATGGGATTGGGATTAGGATTGATATTAGGATGAGATTAGGATGGGATGGGATTAAATGGGATTGGGATTGGGATTGGAATGGGATTAGGATGGGATGGGATTGGGATTAGGATTGAGACTGCAGATGGAATGGGGTATTAGGATGGGATCGGGATTAGAATCGGGATAGGATTGGGAATTAGAGTAAATTGATGGGGTTGGGACTGGAATTAGGATGGGGCATGGGGTTCGGATTGGGATGATTTAAGACTGGAGATAGGCGATGGGGATTTAGGAATGGGAAAGTAGGATGGATTAAGGATATGGCGTTGGGATGGGATGGGATTAGGATGGGACCTGGTGGGATTGGGATGTTGTATGGGATTAGGAGTTGAGATGAGATTTGGAATGGGTATTAGAATGGTGATGCGTGATTAAATGGCGGATTGGGAATGGGATTGGGGTTGGGATTAGGATTGGGATTGGGATTGGGATTGGGGGTTGGAATTAGGATGGGATTGGGATTGGGATGGGATGGGATGGGATTGGGATGGGGATAGAGTATAGGAATCCACTATGGGACTGGGATTGCGGATGGGTTGGGATTAGGATGAGATTGAGATTGGAATGGGAATATAGGATGCGGATGATTAAATGGCGATGGGAATCTGGGCCCATTGGCCCGTCCTGCGCGCATTAGGATGAGGATTGGGAAGGATTTAGGATGGGATTGGGATTGGGGTTGAATTAGGATGGGATTAGGATGGTGGTCTTGGGCATTCGCCGACTCTAGACCTTGATATTTAGGATAGAGTTAGGATGGGATGGGATTAAATGGGCTTAGCCGATTGGGGATTTGAGATTGAATGGGTAGGATGGGATGGGATTGGGATTAGGTTGAGACTGACGCCGATTTCTTATTGCGAGATTGGGGCACTTAGGGATGGGATCGGTGGATTAAATGGGATTTCGCGGACCTTGACAGTGATGATGGGCCCATTTCATTTCGGAACCTGGGATGGGCGTTGCGGGGATTGGCCGCATTAGAGTTTATTGGGGATGGGGGTTGGGATTGGTGGAATCCGGCCCCAGGTATTAACGATGGAATGGCTCGCTGGGGATTGGCAGTGGGATGGGATGGATTGGGATTGGGCACTGGTGCGGTGGGAATCACTATAGGGACTGGGATTGGGTATGGGGCGTTTCGTGGATTTAGGATTTCGAGCATCTTCGACGACTCGCACGATTTGAGATCTCAGATGGGATTCAACGATGGTGATTGGGGAGAGTGCGATTGGGTCGGGATTTGGATTGGGCATTGGGTCATAGGATTGGGTATCTAGGATGGGATTGGATTGGGATGGGATTTAAGAATGGAAGTTGGGATGGGACTTAGGAATGGGTTGGATGGGGATCGGGGATTAGGATGGGACTGGGATGGGATGGGATTGGGATTAGGATTGAGAATTGGAATGGCATTTTAGAATGGGATGGGACTTACAATGGGATTGGGAATGGGATGAGATTGGGATTAGGAATGGGATGGGGTTGGGATTGGGATGGGGATGGGGGTGGGAATCACTATGGGACTGGGATTGGGATGGGATTAGGATTTCAGGATTGAGATGAGATTGGAATGTGTTTAGTTAAATGGGGATTGGATTTAAATGGGATTGGATTAAATCGGGAGTTTGAAGCATTGGCATTGAGAATGGGAGTGGGGGCTTGGGGATTGGGATGTAGGATGGGTATTGGGATAATGGGATGGGATTATGGATGGGATGGCGCAATGGATTAGGAATGGGGAGTGGGGCATGGGGATGGGATTGGGATGGGGTGGGAATCACTATGGGACTGGGATTGGGATGGGATTGGGATTAGGATTGAGATTGAGATTGAGATTGAGATTGGAATGGGATTAAATGGGATTGGGAATGGGATTGGGGTCGGGATTAGGATTGGGATTGGGATAGGTTAGGATGGTGGATTGGGGGTTGGAATTAGGATGGCCATTAGAATGGGCTGGGAATTGGGACAATTAGGATTGATATTAGGATGAAGTTAGATTGGGATGGGATTAAATAGGATTGGCACTTGGGATTGCGAATGGATTAGATGGACTGGGATTGGGGATTAGGATTGAGACTGAGATTGGAATGGATTAGGATGGATGGGATGTTAAATGGGATTGGGATTGGGATAGGAATGGGATGGTTCAGGGGATTGGGATTAGCGTCTCGGGGATGGGGTTGGGATTGGGATGGGATTAAGATGGAATTGGGATGGATTTAGGAATGGGATTAGTGATGGGATTTAGGGAAGGGGTATGGGGGTGATGGATTTAGGATTGGGATGCGGATTGGAATGAGGGATTGGGATAGCGATGAGAATTGAGACCTCTGGCTCAACTGGCCATTAGATGGCATGGGGATTAACAATGGCGATTGGGAATGCGATTGGGGGCTTGCGGATGGGTATTGTCGTGTATTGGGCAATTGGATGATGGGACTTAGGCATGGGATATGGGCGTTGGCGACTGGGAATGACCGATGGATTGGGATGGCGATTTTCCTTAGACAGTATCGGCCCACCCAACAACACACACCGAAATAACCCCAAACCCCCAAAAAACTCTACACCCCCCACAAAACTCTGGGATAGAAAGCCCCTAAAAACCCTCCCCGAAAACAGCCTCCACCAATCCCGCGCGCGCAAAAAACCCTTAGCGCTCTCCTACCCAAACCCCCTCACACTCCCCCATAAAAAAACACCTACCTACTCTCAATAAATCCCCAACACTCCCCTCCCATACAAAACCCCAAACCCCCCTCTCAAAAAAACCTCTACACACAGCCCATAAACCCCACACAGAGAACACCCCCAGCCACCCCTCTTCCAACTATAACCCCCCATACAATGCGCGCGAGGCCCCCTATTCAAAGGACCCACTCCCAATAATCCCCCCCAAATTCATCCTCCCAGGCACACCCAATCCCTCCCAGAAACGCCCCCCCAAAAAAACCCCTCATAATCTACCCCCCTTAAAACCCCCAAACCCCCCAAGAAACCCCAAATCTTCCCCAAAGAACCCCCAAAAATCCCAAAATCTCCCCAAAAAACCCCAAAAAAATCCCCCAAAACCCCCCACACACCACACACCCCCGCCGCCACCGCGCCCCCGACTAACCCTTCCCCAGCCCTCAAACCCCCCCCCCCCCGCCCCACACCCACCACAAAATCCCCCCAAATCCTCCCCCTTAAAGACAACCCCAAACTCCCCACCACCCAAAGAGCCCAAGATCCTCGCCACACCTAACACCCCCAAAACCTCCAAACCCCAACATCCCCTAATAACCCCACACACCACCCCCCAAAAAATACCCCCAAACCCACCAACCCCATAGAAACCCCAACAAACTCCCCACACACAGCCCTTCCACCCACAATCCCCCAAAAACCCCACCCCCAAATTCACCTGACCCTCAAAACCCCACCATACACTCCCCACCCACACACACACTTCCTCCTCAACACACCCCCCACCGCCAATCCCCCTACCAAACAAAAAAAACCCCAAAAACCCACAATACACCACCACCCCACAAATCCCACGACCCCCCGCCCCCCACCCCTCAAAAAGAGATCCCCAAATCCCCCCCAAAAATCCCCCAAAAACCCCCCACCATCCCCCCCACAACATCTCTCTCCTCCAAAAAAGCCCCGGCCCCGCAAAATTCCCCCTCCTTCCCACCTCTAAAAAATTCCCCCAAAAACCCCAATCCCCCCAAAAAATCCCCCCACAAAAACCCCCAATTATCCCTCCCCCACCCCCCAAAAAAACCCCCCAAAGACCCCCCTTTCTAAACCCCATAATCCCCCAGAAACCCATCGT
>NW_015440197.1:11826-19262 GCF_001577835.2 Coturnix japonica | reverse complement strand
ATTTCACCCCCTCAACCCCCCATCCGGCCCCATATCCCCCCCCCCCTATCACGGCGCCCCCCCCCTCCCCGTTTCCTGGCGTGTCTCTGCATCGTGTTCCTCTCCCGAACCTCATGTGACACTGTGGGCATTGGAACGGCCTCTCCCCGGTGTGAACCCGCTGATGGTGGTTGAGCTCCCCGGAGTCGCGGAATCTCCGTGGGCACAAGGAGCAGCCGTGGGGCTTCAATCCCGCGTGGGTGAGTTTATGGCGCTGCAGGTGGAGCTGCGCTTAAAGGCTTTGCCGCAGCGCAGACACACGTGGGGTTTGTGCTACCGAAAGTGGGTGATGCTGTGACGCTGCAGGTACGAACCAGGTACTCGAAGCAGGCGGCCGCACAGCGGGGCAGCAAGAAGGCCCGCCGCGACGGCGGGGACACGACCCCCCGGGGACCCCCCCCCCAATTCCTCCGTTCTGCCGTTCTCCTCCCTTTCAATCCACCGGGCTCGGCCACCAGCACGAGTGTAGGCAGCCCTTGGCTGTCGATGAGGAGGTAACGACCCCCCCCTGCCGCCCCCCCCCCCCCCAATAGAGGCAGGGGGGCTCCACCGCTGCTGGGGAGGAGCGGGGGGGGGGTCGGCCCCCATCGATTGATGAGGGGGCTGAAGTGAGGAGGGTTCCCGGGGGGTCCAGGGTTTCGTGTGTGCTGGGAGAAGGAGAGGAAAGGGTTAATAATGGGGGGAGGAGAAGGGGGACCCCCATAGGGCTTCCCTATAAGGGAGGGGTGCAGGGGGAGTGGGCCTATGGGGGTTAATAGTGGGGAGGGGGAAGGGGTCTTATGGGGGGGCTGCTGGGGAAGGGGTCCTATGGGGGGGTGGGGTTGGGGAGTGGGCTATGGGGGTTAATAGTGGGGGATGAAGGGGGTCTTATGGGGGGGCACCGTGGGGGCGGGCGTTAGGGGTGTTAATTAATTGCGGGAGGGGAAGGGCTTATGGGGGGCTGCTGGGGAAGGGGTCTATTGGGCTTTTAATTATGGGGGAAGGGTCATTATGGGGAAAAGAAGAAGGGGGGTGGGATGGATCTAAAGTGTGGGGTGTGATGGAGCTGAAATGGGGTGATAATGGCCCTGAAATTTGGGATATAATGGACTGAAATGTGGGGTGTGATGGACCTGAAATAGGGGACATAATGGCCCCGAAATGTGGGGTGTGATGGAGCTGAAATGTGTGAGATAATGGCCTAAAATGTGGGACGTGGTGGAGCTGAAATTTGGGGTATAATGGTCTAATATATGGGACATAATGGCCCTGAAATTTGGGATATAATGGCTTAAAATATGGGACATAATGGCCCTGAAATGTGGGGTGTGATGGACCTACAATGTGGGATATAACAGCCCTGAAATTTGGGATATAATGGTCTAAAATGTGGGACATCACGGCCTAAAACCTGGGAGGTTTGGACTGATGGACCTAAAGTGTGGGGTGTGATGGACCTAAAATGGGGGAGATAATGGACCTAAAATATGGGACATAATGGCCCTGAAATGTGGGGTGTGATGGAGCTAAAATGGGGGGTATGATGGACCTAAAGTGTGGGGTGTGATGGACCTAAAATGGGGGACATAATGGACCTAAAATATGGGACATAATGGCCTAAAATGTGGGACATAATGGCCCTGAAATGTGGGGTATGATGGACCTAAAGTGTGGGATATAATGGTCCCGAAATTTGGGATATAATGGCCTAAAATATGGGACATAATGGCCTAAAATGTGGGACATGATGGACCTAAAATGGGGGAGATGGGGGAGATAATGGACCTAAAATATGGGACATAATGGCCTAAAATGTGGGACATGGTGGAGCTGAAATGGGGGGTATGATGGACCTAAAGTGTGGGGTGTGATGGACCTGAAATAGGGGAGATAATGGCCCTGAAATTTGGGATATAATGGACCTAAAATATGGGACATAATGGCCTGAAATGTGGGGTGTGATGGAGCTGAAATGGGGGGTGAGATGGACCTAAAGTGTGGGGTGTGATGGACCTAAAATGGGGGAGATAATGGCCTGAAATGTGGGATATAATGGCCTAAAATGTGGGGCGTGATGGACCTAAAATAGGGGACATAGTGACCCTGAAATTTGGGATATAATGGCCCTAAAATGTGGGACGTGGTGGCCCTAAAAGCTGGGGCATAATGGCCCTAAAAGTTGGGATACAATGGCCCTAAAATGTGGGCTGTGGGACGTGGTGGCCCTAAGCTGAGTGTGGGATGTCGTGGCCCCAGATTTGGGGTCACAGTGGCCCCACAGTTTGGGATGGCGGCCCCACAAGTGTGGGTTGGTGGTGCTGGGGTGTCTCCTGCCTCCCCCCATGGATCTGTGGGTTCTATGGGTTTAATGGGTTCTATGGGTTTAATGGGTTCTATGGGCTCTGTGGGTTCTATGGGTTCTATGGGCTCTGTGGGTTCTATGGGTTTAATGGGTTCTATGGGTTTAATGGGTATAATGGGTTCTATGGGCTCTGTGGGTTCTATGGGTTCTATGGGCTCTCCCTGGTTGTTTTGTAAGTCATGCCATAAAGCTCCTGTGGTGTTTTTCCTTGTCCCGCTGTGTCTCATTGGGGTGTTTATGGGGTTGGGGGGTTGTGGGGGGGTTGTGGGGCCCCAGAGCTGATGGCAGCACCAGGCAGCCCCCAACCAACAGTGGGACCCACAGCGACCGACCCATCCGTAACCAAACTGACCCATCCATCACCAACCCATCAACCAACCCATTAACTAACCAACCAACCCATTAACCAACCCATCCATCACCAACCCATCACTAAACCAACCCATCAAACCAACCCATCAAACCAACCCATCCATCAGCAAACCGACCCATGAACTCACCAACCCATTGGCCAACCCATCAACCAACCAACCCATCAACCAACCAACCCATTAACCAAACAACCCATTAACCAACCCATCCACCAACCAACCAACCCATTAACCAACCCATCCATCATCAAACCAACCCATCCACCAACCAACCCATTAACCAACCCATCATCAAACCAACCCATCAACCAACCAACCAGCCCATCAACCAACCCATCCACCAACCAACCAACCCATTAACCAACCCATCATCAAACCAACCCATCAACCAACCAACCCATTAACCAACCCATCCATTAACCAACCAACCCATTAACCAACCAACCAACCCATTAACCAACCCATCCATCAACCAACCAACCCATCCACCAACCAACCCCCAATTAACCAACCCATCATCAAACCAACCAACCAACCAACCCATTAACCAACCCATCCATCACCAAACCAACCCATCAACCAACCAACCCATTAACCAACCCGTCCGCCAACCAACCAACCCATTAACCAACCCATTAACCGACCCCCCCCGTTAACCAACTCATTGATCTCTGGCATTCCTGCTTTAATATCTGTACATTTTGGGGGGGGGGGCACAGCCACCCCCCACGTTGGGGGTCTCTGCCGTATACACAGAACTGGGGTCTCATTTATTTACAGTGGATCCATGGGGGGTGTGGGAACAATATGGGGGGGGTCCCCATTTGTAGGGGGGGGTTGAGGAGTCGTGTCCCACCGTGATGGGCTGAGCTGCAGCCCCCACCACCTCCGAGCCCCCCTCCCCACCCGTGTCCCTCCCAGCCCTCCCTGTGCCCCCCCCCACCCACCCTCTGTCCCCCCTCACCTCTTTGTGCCCACCCCAGCCCTCCTTGTGCCGCCCTCCCCATTCTCCTGTGCCCCCTCATCTCCTCCTTTCCCCTCCCCACCCCTCTGTGGACCCCCCTCACCTCTCTGTGCCCCTCAGCCTTCCCTGTGCCCCCTTCCTCATCTCTGTGGCCCCCTCCCACCTCGCATGTGCCTCCCCGCCCCCCAGCCGCTCCTCCTGCCCCTCATCTCACTCCTTTTCCCCCTCACCACCGCACTCAGTGCCCCCTCCCCACCCTCCCTGTGCCCCCAAACCCTCTTCTGCCGCCCTCACCTCCCCGTTTCCCCCTCCCATCCCCTCTGTCCCCCGTTTCACCCTGTAATCCCCCCAGCCGCTCCCCTGTGCCCCCTCCTCATCTCTGTGCTCCCCAGAACCTCCCTGTGCCCCCCAGCTCCTCCATTCCCTCCCATCCCTCTTGTACCCCTCAAACCCCCCGAGCCCGCTCCACCCTCCTCATTCTCCTTCTGCTCCTGCATCTCCCCCCTTTCCCGCTCCCATCCCTCTATGGGCCCGCCTTTCAACCCCTGTATTCCCTCAGGCCCTCCGGGGAGGGCGGTGTGCCCCCTCCTCATCTCTGTGCCCCCCAGCTCCTCCATTCCCCCTCCCCATCCCTCTGTGCCCCTTCACCCCTGTATCCCCCCAGCCCTCCCTGTGCCCCCTCCTCCATCTCTGTGCCCCCCTTAGCCCCCCCCATGCCCCTCCCCAACCCTCCCTGTGGCCCCCTCATCCTTCCCTCCGTGCCCCCTCATCTCCCTTTCTCCCCCCCCTTGTGCCCCCTCCCCGTCTCATCCGTCCTTGTTCCCGTTGGCCGTGTCTCTCTCCACCTTGTGTCGGTTCCGGTGCTTTTTCAGCCCGTACGTGTTCCGAAACCCCTCCCCGCAGGTTCCGCACTTGAAGGGTCTCCCCCCCTGATGGGCCTGCAGGTGTTTGCTGAAATACTTGGGGTCCTTGAACAGCTTCATGCAGGTGTCGCAGCGCAGCTCGCGCCGCGCGTCGTGCGACCGCTGGTGCCGCAGGATGGACGACAGGTAGAAGAAGCTCTTGGGGCAGCGCTCGCAGCGATAAACCTTCTCCCCCATATGGACCCTGCGATGCTCCAACAGGTTGGACCGATAGCGGAACGTCTTCCCGCAGGTCTGACACCGCTGCGGCCGCGCCGCGCTGTGCAACCTCTGATGCTCGGCCAGGCTGGACGACTGCGCGAATCTCTTTGCACACAATGCACACTTGTAGGCCCGCTCCCCGGTGTGCACCACCTTGTGCTGCCGCAGGTACCACGAGCGCAGGAACCCGCGGCCGCAGACGCCGCAGCGGAAGGGTCGCTCCTCCGTATGGCAGCGCTGGTGCCGCATCAGCAGCGCCGCAGCCCAGAACCGCTTCCCGCATACAGGGCAGCCAAAGTGTCTCTTCTGCATGTGGCTGCGGCGATGCAATAGGAGATCATAGGCTCCGTTGAAGCTCTGCCCGCACACGGCGCAGCCCGGCGTGCGTCGCACCAGGTGCACGTACTTGTGGGTCACCAGCGCCAGGAAGCGTTTGAAGCTCTGCCCGCAGGTTCCGCACGTGAATCGTTCCCCGCTCGGAACCAGCGGCGGCTCCTCGGCTCCGTCGGGCGCTTCGGGCGCAGCTCGATGCCCCAGTTGGTGCCACATCAAGTTCTCAATGAACCCAAACGTTTTCCCACACGCTTCGCACCCAAACGGCTTCTCAGCCACATGCGCCTCCTTGTGCCCTATGGCGTGGAATAGATCCGGGAAGCGCAGCCCGCACTCAGCGCACCCAAAGCCGGCTCCATCGGCCGCCCCCACCCCGCAGGGCAATGGGAGCCGATGGATCTGCTTGTGCCGGGTCAGGCTTTGTGGGTACCCAAAGGCCTTCCCGCACAGCTCGCACTTGTAGGGCCGCTCGCGGGTGTGCACCACGTGGTGCTTGCTCAGGTGGAACGACTCGCGGAAGCGCTTCCCGCACACGGCGCATTGATGCGGCTTCTCCCCCGTGTGGATCCGCTCGTGTCTCTTCAATGTCTCCCGACGTCCGAAGGCCCGGCCGCATATTGTGCACCCAAAGCTCCTTCCCGGTGCCGGTAAAACCAAACCTTCTGTTTTCCCATCTGAACATGGCAGCCCGCTCGACCTCCCGCCGTGAGCCTGTCGGTGCCGTAGGAGGCTTTGCGGCGCGGCGTAGGCCTTCCCGCACACATCACATTGATAGTCGTGGCGTTGGCCGCCGTGCGCGGCCTGATGGCGCAGCAGATAGGCCGGATCCCGGAACTCCTTGCCACAGATGGAACACGGCAGCCGTAATGTGGGCCCCGTGTGGGTCTTGCTGTGCCGGGTCAGGCTCTCGCGCCGGTTGAAGCTCTTGGAGCAGACGGAGCAGCTGAACGGCTTCTCGCCCGTGTGGATGATCTGGTGCTGGTGGAGGTGACTCGGCTTCTTGAACACCTTCCAGCACAGCGGGCAGCTGAACGGACCGTCAGAGGATGAAGTGCCGGATGGAGGAGCCGCCGACGCACCCGGAGCCAACGTGAGGCCACCGGGAGCAAGGAGAACCCCGGCGGGTGCCGGGATACTGAGAGCTGAAGGGGCAGAACCGGGAGCTGGGAGGACACCGGGCACCATCAGAGCCGTGTTGGGGGGCAGCGCGAGGCCGGCGGGCAGCGCCGTCACCCCGATGGGCGTCGGGTTGGCCCCACTGACGGCCACGTTGAGCCCATTGGGTGCCACGTTGAGCCCACTGGGTGCCAGGTTGAGCCCACTGGGCGTCGGGTTGACTCCGCTGGGCGTCGGGTTGACCCCGTTGGGTGTTGGGTTGACTCCGTTGGGTGCCACGTTGACTCCATTGGGTGCCATGTTGACGCTGGATGCGCTGCTGACCCTGCTGGGTGCTGCATTGACCCCATTGGGTGCTGCTGCGTTGGCTGTGTTGGCCCCATTGGGCGTTGAGTTGACCACGTTGGCCCCATTGGATGCCATATTGGCCCCATTGGGCGTTGAGTTGACCACGTTGGCCCCATTGGGTGCCATATTGGCCCCACTGGGCGTTGAGTTGACCACATTGGCCCCATTGGGCGTTGAGTTAACCCCACTGGCCCCACTGACAGCCATACTGACCCTATTGGTTGTTGAGTTGACCACGTTGGCCCCATTGGGCGCCACACTGACCCCATTAGGCACCGAGTTGACCACATTGACCCCATTGGGCACCGGCAACACACCGGCCACCACCAGGCTGACCCCATTGGGCGCCGCCATGGCCGTCCCCACACCACTCACCCCACCGGGCCCCACCAACGCCCCGTTGTTGCCCCCTCCCTCATTGTCCTTATGGCAGCGCCGGTGTCGGATGAGGCTGGAGACGTGGTTGTAGGCCCGGCCGCAGGTCCCACACTCGTAGGGCCGCTCCCCGCTGTGCACCAACATGTGCTGCACCAGGTGGGACGACTGCTTGAAGGCCTTGGGGCAGAGCCCGCAGGGGAAGCGTCGCTCCATCAGATACTTCAGGCGGCGGAAATACGGCTTCTCCTCTTTGCCCCCCAACTCGGGGGGCGCTGCGGGGGCCGGGGGGGCTCCGGGTGCAGCCGTCCCCCCTCGTTTGAAGCCCCCAAATAGATGCTGGTGGCTGGACAGATCCACGATGCCCCATTGGGGGGAGCTGAAGGTCCCGGCGGTGTCAAATAGGGGCTGTGGGGGGGGGGGCA